>NC_056611.1:24812835-24814824 GCF_018340385.1 Cyprinus carpio
TCAAACAATGGAGAATTAACTTTCTTGGCACATAAAAGCCAATCAGCTCTGGATGCAAATGAAGATAAACGGTGTTCTCAGCACAAGGACTAAAACATTCCCCTCAGTTGCGAGTCACAGGATCTACAGGGGTGACCCCATCACGTCTCGATTTGACTAGCTGCTGTAATGATATAAAAGCGCAGAGAGCACCGCTAGATACATCAGTAGATACATCACACACTCATTCCTACATCATGACTCCTCTCACCATCTTCCATCACCGCCTACCGGTACCCCTACTTGGGTGTCTCCTTTATTTTGCAAGAATAATGATTGACAAATATAGAAAAAATGCAAAACCAATGCATCATGAATAATATATTACATTCTGTACAACAGGCTGGAAAGCCTGTAATAAACCACAGACTCCATCGGCAGCAGGATTGTGAACGACAGAATGCTATCTCTGGTTCTTGGCTCCCGCAGGCAGGTCTCTCTCTTCAGGTAACTCTGCCTGTATTTCAAACATACACGGTTCGCTTTGCTTAAAGAGTAAATTTCACATTTCTCAATGCTTTTACCTTGGAAACAGCTGCCCAGTGGTTTCCACTTCTGTGGAGGATCCCTGATCAACCAGAACTGGGTTCTCACTGCCGCCCACTGCCCTGTCGCGGTAAGAGCCCTTCAATCTGACAAACATCACATACAATAGTGGTTAATAAATACTCTGTCTGGTTTTATTTTGGTCTTATTTATTAATTTTATCTTTATTCCCCTATTAGGGTCTGTTTCAATGTGTCATTCTTGAGAATATAATCGTGGTCTAGCCAGATGAACCATCCAGATCCAAGTAGCTCTAAGGTAACACAGTGTTTTTATGCGCCCAGTGATCAAAAGATATATTGAAATTGGAAAAAAAAAAAAAAAAAACAGAGACCCAATTGATATTGCTTTCTTTGTTCTGGCCTTTCAGTATTAATTATGTATACAAAAACCATGAATTTGTCTTATTACTGTGTAAAAAAAACAGAAGAATAACCAAGTCATCATCAACAAAATGTATGCTATTGCATTTCTCCCAAAAACATGCCAAAATAAATCCAACATTTAACAAAAAAATAAAACACATTTTTTAAGTAAAATACAAATTCAGTACAGAAAAGCAAAAAACATCTAAACTACATTCTAAAAACACAGGGGTGTAAGTAAATGCTTGCATATTTATTTACCTTCTAAAAAGTCAGCTCTCTATCTATTAACTGATTATCCGCCTTGTATGTATATATATGCGGCCAATACCCATCCTCTCTACAACAGTGTAACCTTCAACAATGACATTGTTTCTGCTGAAACTGTCGTCTCCCAGCTCTCCACATTTTACTCCCAGCATCTCTCCTGTATGTCTGGCTTCATCAGGCGCCAGCATCGTGCCTGGAACCCGCTGCTTCACCACTGGCTGGGGCCAGACTGCCAGCACAAGTCAGTCAGCTGTGAAACAAAAAGAGAATAACAACACAACTGTTTTTGTGCAATGCAATGTGTCATGCTTTTTTCTCTTTTTTAGCGAGCCCTCTGATCCTTCAGCAAACAGTTGTACCCATCATAAGTCCTGCTGTGTGCAGACAGGATCTGGGGTCAGAGGAGAATCACTGATGCTATGATCTGTGCTGGAGCCTCCGGTTCCTCAGCTTGCCAGGTATATGAAGACAGATCAAGAAGAAACACATTAACATATTAATGTTGCTGCTGTTCATTCTCAAATGTGTGTTTTCCACAGGGTGATACTGGTGGTCCTCTGGTGTGTGAGAGTTCAGGGGTCTGGACTCTGGTGGGCTCTGTGTCTTGGGAAAGAAGCACTTGTGACCCCCGTTTCCCTGCAGTCTACACCAGCATCTCCCAGCTGCGCTCTTGGATCAACGAGACTATTTCTTCCAACTAGATCACCAGTCTGAATATTTATTTTCTGTCATTGTTTCCTTGTTGGTGGTCTTTTTGCTCATGGGTTGG
>NC_056611.1:24824320-24878593 GCF_018340385.1 Cyprinus carpio
GCATGTGCCGGTATGAGATTTTGAAGGTATGATAACCTTAAGCAAAAATATCACAGTATCATGATATTGTTGTTATAGCTCTGAAATGTGTTATTTTTAAATGACTGGGTAAAAAAAAAAAAAAATTCCTGCTGGACACAATATATTTTGCTTTTGAGCAACATACAGAATATTATAAACAGTAGAATTTGTTTAGTTTTTTCTTTTTAGGGACCAAATCAAAGAAAAAAATAAAGACTGACATCTTTATTTAACCTAAATCTGTAATTACAGTTATTTAATTTTAGTTATATAATTCATATGCATATCATTTATATAATTTCATAGCATTAAGTTATATAATAATAATCATACACATAATTTGATTTAATAATAACCCAATTTGAAGCAAAAACAGAATGTTCTGACAAGTTTTGTGAAATTATACCACATAAACTTTTCAGAAGACAGTCAGCTCCACTCAGAAACACATTCATATAAACCCCCAAATCAGTATTGAGGATTTTCTTCCAATAGCTCGTGCATCATGAACAGTGAGTGATCTGCCTGCTACAGTATTTTTCTCTGAGCGTCCATCTTCACCTTCACCATTGCTTGACCTTACCTCCAACTTTGATGAGAATACCCTCAAATTTAAGCTCACAGGGTGCACTTTAACCCATATTCATTATATAACTGTAACTTGAATGTTTCGGCCAAAAGCTAATAATAATAATAATAATAATAATTGTGTGCCTGTGTCCAAATATGTATGGACCTAAATTATACCATTTTCATAATTCATAATTTATGTATACAGTGCAACAGCAAAAACTGAGGAAAAAATGAATGTTACATTTATTTTGAGTAGGGCTGTCAAATGATTAATCATGATTAATCACATCCAAAATAAAAGTTTTGTTTACATAATATATGTATGTGTACAGGGTATATTTATTATGTATATATAAATACACACACATAAATTATATATTTAGAAAATATTTACATGTATATACATTTATATATTTATATTCTTATATTTTATATTATATTATATTATATATTTAATATATAAACATAACATATTCTTCTTAAATATATACATGCATGTGTGTGTATTTGTATATACATAATAAATATACACAGTATACACACATATATTATGTAAACAAAACTTTTATTTTGGATGTGATTAATCGTGATTAATCATTTGACAGCCCTAATTTTGAGCAATTTCTATACATTCAATCATATAAAAAAGTTAGGACACCCTATTGAATTGCATGGTTTTCTGTATCAGGACATCATAAACAATTATCTGGTACTTGTCAGGTCTTAAAATTTGGAAAAACAAACCTCAGATGGACAACATAACATAACATATCACACCATGTCATTATTTATTTAACAAAAATAAAGCCAAGATGGAAAAGCCATGGGCGACAAAGTTAGCACACCCTATGATTCAGTTGCCTGAAACATCCCAAATCATCAGCCTTCTAGCAGCATGTGTGACTTTTGGTATGAGGTGTTTATGCTGATGTGCTCTTTTCATCAAACGTGCTGCTGTGCATTATGGTCAAACATCTCCACTTTGGTCTCATCTGTTCAAAGGACATTGTTCTAGAAGTCTTAGGGTTTTTTCAGATGCAACTTTGCAAACCTAAACCATGCTGCCATGTTTTAAAGATAGAAGAGGCTTTCTTCTGGCAAGCCTTCCAAACATGCCATACTTGTCCCATATTTTTCTAATTGTACTGTCATGAACTTTATCAATTAACATGTTAACTGAGGCCTGTAGACTCTGTGGTGTAGTTATTGGGTCGCCTGCCATTTTTCTGAGCTTGGTCTAATGTTGGGGTGAATTGGCTGGGACGTCACTCCTGGGAGGATTGGTGTCTGTTTTGAATGTTTTCCAATTGTGAATAATCTACCTCATTGTAGAATGATGGACTTTAAATTGTTTGGAAATGGCCGGATCACTCTTTCCAAATTAATGGCAGCAATGGCAGCAAACATCATTGCTGATGTCTTACCTCCTTGGCATTGTTAACACACACCTGAAGGCTCCAGACCAGCAAACTGCCAAAACATCTGCTTCTATAGAGGTGCTCACACTTGCTGATGATCATTTAATCAAAGGCTTTTGATTAGCAGTACCTGACTGCTACTTACCCTCTTAATTTTTATGTTAACAGTAAAGGTGTCCTAACTTTGTCACCCTTGGCTTTTCCATTTTGGCTTTATTTCTATTTAATAAACAATACGGTGCAATACATAATATGTTGTTCATCTGAGGTTTTATTTTCCAAATTTTAAGACCTGCCAAGGACCAGATATTTTTTATTATGTCCTGATATGAAAAATCTTGGAATTCAATAGGGTGTCCTAACTTTTCACATGACTGTATATAAATAACCACAAGTCAAGCTGCAATACCAAACGGGACCACACAGAATTGCCAACAGGCCACTATAACATTTGGCTTAACCTGACTTTATATAAATATATACAAATCTATTCAGAATGATTAAACAGAGCAAAACACATTCTGAATTTGTTGAGTGTGGTGATCTGAAGGCAGCTGAGTGTGACCAGTGAAGAGTTCCTCTGTCAGAGTGAGTGTTGATATGTATATAAACTAGGGCTGTCAGTTTAACACGTTAACTTAATTAATTAGTTATGAAAAATAACACAATTAAAATATTTTAATGCAATTAATGCACTGGCCCTGCCCCCAGACCTGTACGTCATCTTACATTTCATACAGCTGACTGCTGACAAATATGTTGCAGTGCAACAACTCCATAAATGCAGTTATGCCCTAAAATTCAAGATATTGGTGCAAAAAATGCTCCTGTATGAGTTTTTGTCTCATATTTAAATAATATGATAAGCAATATCACACTAGCAGTGTGAGCAATAGCCTATCACAGGAGTGCTGTTTGTTCCGAATATAACAAATGCAAATGGGATTTTATACAACAGATCAGTAAATAATAAGTTAATATTGTTATATTTTAAACACAATATTGTCTGTTTTTGCTCCATTTTGCCAACAAAAATGCTACCTATAAAGCCACAGCAGAATTGTTCTGCATTTTCGAACTACACAGATGTCTTCAGTTTCTGAATGAATCTGCGTTTTGAACAAAACAAAACCCTAACCCTAACCCTAACCCTAACAAAAAATTATGTCATCATTTACTCAAACCTGAATGACTTACTTTCTTTTGTGGAACATAAAAATAGGTATTTTAAAGAGGGGTGGTAACAAAGGTGTTTTGGTTACCAGTGACTACATTTCATGAACGTAAAAAATGTTTCTAAAAAAAAAATTCTCAAATTATCTTTTTTTATGTTCCATAGTGTATGTTTGGCCATTGTAGCCTAAATGTTTTTGTGTAATAAATTTTATGGGTAACACTTTATAATAACGTTCAGTTGTAAGGCATTTATAAGTGATTAGTTAATGATAAACTTATCTCAAAACATAACTGTAACAATATTACAAACTTCATATTCACGGGAAGAAGGAGGCGGGAACCGGTGGACACTCAAATACAACTTTAATTACAAAATAAACACAAAACAGTGCGACAGCCCCTCACGGGCGACTGCCACGCACAAACAAAAACCAAACACAAAATAAAGCCTTGGCCTGGTCCTCTCTCGTCCTTCACTGTCGTCGCTCCTCTTTTATATCCTCCCAATCTCCTCCATGGGACTCGAGAGTCGAGACCGGTGAGTGGAGCAGGTGTCGCTCATTTCCAAATCACTCCACCGGCCTCGCTCCGTTCCCACGGCTCTCGGCCCCGCCCCACTCGTCACAATAACTATGTGTACATAAATAATTAATAAGTGATTTGTTAATATTTTTATCTATGTTTTGTAGATTGAGTTATAAATCATTTACCAGTGATTAGATGATGATTAACTAATCATTAACAAAACATGACTATACCGTACATTTAGAAATGATTAAGTAATATGCTAATGATTTACCAATCTGTCATGTTATCTTAAAAAATAGTATATCATGAAATAACCAAACATATCCTTAGTAAATGGTTGATAAGTTACTAGTTAATATATTATTATTCATTTATAAATCATTGAAATGTCAACATTGTACTATTATCTCACAGTGTTGAAAATACTCCATGTGATCTGTCTATACCTTCACCAGTCAGCCTTTACATTGCATTACCCACTACGGAGTATTCAAAACCTGTTTACAAAGCTTTCTCCATCCCCTCATCTAAAGTGTAAACTACTCATCAGTTGTAAATGTTTTACTCATCATTAGTAGATCTTTCCCCCCAGTATGTACACACACACAACCTGTAACCGGCAGGTTTGTAAAACATTTTCAACTGATGAATAGTTTACACTTAGATTAAGGGATGCAGAAAGCTTTGTAAATGATTTATTCATGCGTTTATGCAACAGGTATTGAATACTTCGTAGTGTGTACTGCAATGTAAGGGCTGACTGGTGAGGGTGTAGACAGATGTCTTCTTTGATACATGGGTACTCATAATTATTATAAATAATAATATAATTTATAATAGTACAATGTTGGCATTTCAATTATTTATAAGTGATTAATAATATATTAACTAGTAACTTAACTAGTAACTATACTGAAAACAATGATTTATTGAATTTACTATTTTTTTGTTAAGATAAGTGGTTGCAATCAATGTATTTTAGCTACATTTAGTTGACTAATTTTCAACATTTTTTTTATTTAAATGTAGCTAAAATATATTGTTTGCAACCACTTACCTTAAAAAATTAGTAAATTCAATGAATCATTGATCATGAATCATATACACCGATCAGGCATAAGATTATGACCACCTCCCTAATATTGTGTTGGTTCCCCTTTTGCTGCCAAAACAGCCCTGACCCGTCGGAGCATGGACTCCACTAAACCCCTGAAGGTGTGCTGTGGTATCTGGCACCAAGATGCACCTTTCCATCAGAACCAGTATTAACTTCCTGAGCAATTTGAGCTACAGTAGCTGCATTTGCTCCCCAAATGCATCAATGAGCCTTGGCCGCACATGACCCTGATGCTGGTTCACCACTGTTCCTTCTTTGGACCACTTTTGATAGATACTGACCACTGCAAATCAAGAACACCCCACAAGAGCTGCAGACCCAGTCGTCTAGCCATCAAAATTTGGCTCTTGTCAGACGCACTCAAATCCTTGCACTTGCCCATTTTTTACTGCTTCTAACACATCAACTTGGAGGATAAAATGTTCACTTGCTACCTAATATACCCCACCCACAAACAGGTGCCTTGATGAAGAGACAGTGTTTTTCATTTCACCTGTCAGTGGTCATAATGTTATGCCTGATCGGTATGTATATGACACATGTGATGTGAATTTATATAATTTACTTGTATTTACTAATGCAAAACACATGTATCATTATTTCATCAAGAGGAACAGGACTGAATTACACCTGAACATACCTGATATGGCCATCCATCCCTAATCCCTCCCTCCACCCATCCATCACTTCTCAATCCAACTATCTATCCATTCTTCCCTCTACCCATTCATTCATCAAAAAGTCTGTCCATCCGTCCCTCCCTCCTTCCGTCCAATCCTTCATCTCTCCATCCGTCCATTCTTTCATCTCTCCATCCATCTATCCATCACCTGCAGTATGCTGCATGTCGGCTAACCCTGGAGGAAACCCACACAGACATGGCTTGCAAACATGGAAACTCCACACAGAAAGGCCTTGAACCAGAGACCTGCTTGTTGTGAAGCACATTTTTAGACCTTCGCTATGTACAAAAGCACAGATCTGTGATAAAAAAATAAAAAATAATAATAATTATTATTATTATTATTAGACTTTAGAGGAGAATATGTAGCTATAAGTATGTTTATTACAAGAAAAATTAACCCTTCCAGTGAGATTTTGCGAGAGAAAAAAATATAAGTGTCTAGGTAATATTAAGAAAACATTTACAATGGCACTAACTCATCAGACATGTGAGTTACTTCACAACATCTGAGTCACAGCGGTCAATGTCATTTGGATTTGTCCTAACAAAATACAATGATACAGATGAAACAATCACGTTCCTACTGTTGGCGAATGATTATCCAGATATAAAACTGACTTTGTCGCAGAAGAGGATGGATAAGCCAGTGCAGAATAATTGCTGTTCTCAGTTGGAATCAAAAACACAGTGGCTAAAACAGCCATGCTCTCTCTCTCTCTCTCTCTCTCTCTCGCTCACACTAATGACCCGGTTTCAGTATCAGAGCAAGAGAAAGAGAGAGATGGAAAGAGCAGTGTGATTAAAATGGAAAGAGTGCACTCAGGCTGCTTCATGCTGTGAGACGCCATAAACTCAAACTGTTTATAAGGAAGAATAAAGAAAAATCTTCCTCCCATTGCTTTCTCAGAAAAACAAACACTGTAAATATCTGTAAGTCTACTTAGTAACGTATTTGTCCTTGAAGCCATTTTTTGAGTCTTGAATTATTTACAGTGTGTCATTTCAGTTTTTAAAGATTTTTGAGAAGCTCATGCACAGCCTTGAGGGATGAGCGCTGTTCACAAAGAACAAACGCTTTCTCCAGCAAAGTTCTCCTGCTGTCATAAATATCATTCAGCACCTGCACAGGATCACAGGAAATGCCACAACAAGGGCCGATTTGTGCAGCTTTGTCACAGTTATGCCTAAACTTTCATGCCTTAGTGTTTGTAGTAGTGCACAATGATTCAGACTGCTAAAGAGTCAAACGTGGAATCTCTAATGGCCTCTAACTTACACCCTCAAATGCTGAAGATAGTCCATTCTCTTCATCAACATTGGCATTACAGTCAGTCAAGACCATCCAGAGTAGCTTATTGGATAGCCATGCAAAAGAGAGAATCAAAGATTTTATTGAAATAGTTGGAGAAAGTCATAGAAAGACTGGTGTTAAACTATTGGCTGTCATTTCCACTTTTCAGTGTAACAGCTATACATTCCCTCTCATGAACAAATATCTCTGCAATATGGACAGCTTTTTTTTTTTCTTAATACAAGTTTATATATTTTCATTTTGATTCAGTGTATTGTCCTGGTATGATGCTGGTTTTAATTTGATTTATTTTTTATTTATATCTATGTTGTTGAATACAACAAAGTTTTTAATGTTCTGCTCATGAATTTCATTGAATGTAGTGTAAATCATTGCTGAATTGCAGAATGGAAAACTATAATTTGGCAATGTTTTAATGAGATAATGATACAAATTACAGTAGCTTCCTGGCTACACAATGTCATCTCAAAATGCAGACCCATAGATGAGGTTTAAAACATCCGTAGTCTATGCACAAACGATGATTAAATGATTGAGTGGCCTCACTATAAGCAATAGGTCTATGGCTATATTTATGAAAGATTTGTTTATGAATTGGACTGAAGAATTAAAATCAAATTGATTATTTTAGTATAAATAGTGTGAGTAGTGATCACACTGAAAATTCCAAAGTGAAAAACTTTGGACTTTAAGTACCCAAATAATGCACTGAAATAACTGAAAAACACTATGCACCTATACACTATGTATTTATGCATTATGTACTCAACCATGTAGTGCAGGGATCAGCAACCTTTTCGGCATGATGTGCCATTTTTAATTTTTCTGGTTAACCACTGTGCACAGTTCTGTATTATATAGAATGCATTAATGCTATGTACAGTACATACACATTTTTAAATATTACAAAAAATAGTTTCTGAAGATTTTCATAAATTGTTTTTTAAACTTTTCGAAAGTTTCTTGAATAACAAATATACAGTGTGTCCATACTGAACACCACTGTATGTGTGTGATAAGGCCAATGCATTAAAATCGCTCACTCGCACAGAGATCTGAGATCACGCTGTACAAAAAGTAACATTCAGAAGCTCATAAACTTTTATTGATCGATACTGAATCGCTACATTTTATTTCTCAGCCAGGAGGGGGTTAAATTTTTTTTTTTTTAAAGTAACTAAACTCAGCTTCATTGATGGAATTTACACCCCTCTCTCTTGAGTGAAAAAATTTGATTAGTTTGCATCACAAGATATAGCTGTCACTCATTTAACATTTCTATCATAAACATATCATTAAAAGTTGACTAATATTAAATGATTTGCAGCTTCAGCTTACCTTGCTCTCTTTAACATTAAACTGACGCCTACTAACAGTAAACCCCGCCTACTTTGATTTGATTGGCAATCTCAGTCACTTTGACATTGACGAGCGCTGTTAGACCCATAAACATATTTATTATGTCTATGGTTAGACTGCTGAGGCATTGATCTTAAGCGCCTAGTATGTGCAGCGGTCGCGCGTGCATCCGTAGACTAGCGCAAGTTAATTCTCACACTTTAATAGTATTTATAGCTCCTAACAGGCAGTGTGACTACGAGAAGTTATTACCTCAAAATGTATGTTAGTATGCAGTTTTCCCTACTGTTCGCGTACCAGCAATTATCCCTCTGCGTGCCACTGTTGGCACGCATGCCGTAGGTTGGCGACCCCTGATGTAGTGTATGAACTGCCGCAGCTTTAATTATGTAGCAGAGGGGGAGGGGCTATCAGACACTGATTATGAATGACAAAATAATTTTACATAATTTATACACTACACTGTCGAGTACATAGTGCATAATTAGCCTACATATTGTGCATAGTGTAAAGTGCATCATTTGGAACGCAGCTCTTCAGATCCACTAGAACTCACAAATCTGTGATTTTATAAAAGTAAAAATTATTTTCATGCAATCTTAATATCGTGTCATGTTTATCTAAAATAAAACTGATTAAAATATGGACCCCACTTTATTGTTATTAAAATGGTTTATCCTGATATTCTTACAGGCACTGTAAGCAGCACATAAACGTATTGAATAAACAGTCATTCTGGTTGCTACATGTAAAACATTAACGTCTGTTTATCTGAGGAAAATACGTCTAATCCACTTAGTCTGCAACAAAGTATGTGTGCGCAAACATCACTACAGGAAGCAGAAGGAGTCATTTTCAGTTCCTCAGCTATGTCCCAAAGCTGAGTGTGCACACTTCGAAGGCCACGGACTTCGAAGACCAGGCCTCCGAAGTGCACGAAGGGCCCTCCGAAGTGCATGAAATGCTCCGCCTTTGCAGGATTTCCTAATTCCGCCATCGGGTGTTTCTGATTACCACTCTGTTGCATAGCAACAGTGCGAGAGGAGGGCTGATGAGAGGACAATCCTGCCAGTATAGGTGGAGCCAGAATTGCTCATTTTTGTTTATTTGTTATACTTCATAATGGAGGAGATGGTGATGTACCTCAGGCTTAGCCAAAACCGAGGCCAGGTAAGTTACACTGATTTGCTGCTACTGGCTTGGAGCTTACTTGAATAATGTAATAATAATGACTGATATCTTACAAAGGTGCAATTTTATGTAGTTTATTGTCTTGACCATGGTGATCATATGTAGGCAGGTTTTTTTAGGCAGTTAACCATAAAAATAAAACTGAATAAAAAAAAATAAGAGCATAATACAGCTTAATGTTCAGCGGCAGCTGTGACAGCTGAACAGTGCTCTGTTTGACCGGTCCGAGTCCTTCAGATGCAGTCTTTCATATAGTTAGCAATAATTTTTTAATATTCTGACAATAAATGTTTTTACTTTCATTTTCAAAATAATCATAGGTGGACTGTAAGGAAGTACATTCGTTAAGTATACTCGTGCAAATATAAAGTAGTACGGTTTTTTAATTTTTTTCTCACAGGATTGCAGCACTACAAAAATATGGTCTTTTACAACATGATGCATTGTTGTAGATTAAACTACCCAACAGTATATTTAGTAGGCAATTTTAAATTTAATAACCTTAAACATATTTAGAAGTAAACTGCATCATATATAGTAGTGCAGAAGTAATATTAATGTAAAGTTCAGCCAAAAATGAAAATTGTGTAATCATTGACTCACCCTTAAGGTGTTCCAGATTTGGAATTTTAATTTTTGGGTGAACTATCCCTTTAGCTAAGGTTTTAAATATGACTAGTAGTTTTTCCCCAATATGGTATTAGTTACTAAAAGTAGTTTACTAAAGTATCTTAATATTTCTTATAACTAATTATGCTATCATAGCTCTAAACAATTTCTCTTTTCCTTCTTTCCCTAAATCAGACCAGACCCCTGTGCAGGATAAAGCTGAATGTCCCAGCGCTGGACAGGTTTTAAATGGTTTTGGGCTGAGCAGGGAGGCCCTGACAGTGCTGCTGGATCTTCTGAGAAGTGAACGGCAACAGTGATGGGGGCCACAATCCAGACCCTGGTGTTTCTCTTCTGTCTGCCAGTGGTACATCATACAGAGTGGTCTCCAGCATGTTTGACATGCGCCTCGTTCCACTGTCCACAGTATTGTCTACCGAGTCGCTTAGGAGGTGCTGGCCATTCACCAAAAGATTGACCTCCTAGAGACCCCAGAACACATGGAGGCAGGGCTGGGCTCAAAACTGACGTTGTTTTCTGATGTTAAACCTAAGCTATGTTGTAAATAGTTGTAAAAAGTACTTTCAGTTATGTATAGAACAATTTGTTTTAATGTGTGAAAAATATTTACAGGACAAAAAAAATAAACATATAAAACATTGTTTCGTGAAAAAAGTATAACCTGCATTAAAAAAAATAACAATGTACATAAGTACTTCTCATTTATTTACATGTGAATATGCAAAACAAAAATACAAACTGTACAGAAAGTACTCAGGCTTATTTACAAATAAATTACAAACAAAAAATGAATAATGTATATACCTTTGCATTTCATTTTTAACTTGCATCACAAAAATAAACTACAGAAATTAGGTTGTTTCACTGACAATATGACATTTAAAAAAGTTATTGAAAAACTGTAATTTACCCATTTTTCCCACTGTTTTCTCTTGGCTAATGAAGAATGTATTTGTTAAGCATTCTCTCAAGAAGAGAAAACTTGCGCTCTTCTCTCTCTCTCTCTCTCTCTCTCTCTGGAGTTTGATGTCCTTCCTGAGCAGCTCCAACATCTTTCACTCACTCCCTCTCCTGTCCCAGGACACTCACTCCCTCACCTCACAAAAATGTGTCTATTAACTTTGTATTTTTTAAGTCTTACCCCAGCAGGCTCACTTTCTCCGGAATAGTCCTAAAACAAGAGTAAATGGAAACACTTATGAAAAATATAAAGACAGGTTTGAAGATATGACACAGCAGGACATGCATACAAAATACTGAAGTGCTTAAGTTTGGTTAAAACATTTGTAGACATCTCTTGCATGACAGCACTTCAAAAACACAACAAAGGGAAAGACCATTGCCTTATATAGTGGCTTTCTTATTGTTTGTGGGCTTTATGTTAAAAAAAAAAATCAAATACCCTGGTTTTTAACATTTTCGCTAGGTATTTGAGTAAATGAAAACACAATACTTACATTTCAATGTGAAAACCTCCACAGAACTCTCACCTGCCGTGTTGTTTGAATATAAACACCGTTGTCATATGCGCGCAAGTGATTCTGGGATATGATAGGGTGCAAAGTGTTCATAAGATGTACACTTAATTTTCCTGGGAAATGCCGCGGTGACGCATTCGCACTTCAAATACAGTCTTCGGAGTGCGCATTCTGACTTTGGGACAGCTTACGTCGTGACGGAATTGGACTTCACATCCGCACTTCGGGGTCCACACACTTCAGTTTGGGACAGCCTTCGTCGCGCCGCTGTGACGCATTCGCACTTCAAATGCGCACTCCGGAGTCCATGCACTTAATTTTGGGACACAGCTCTCGTCGACTGCAAGCTGATAGGTTAAAACCAAGAATCGAATCTGAAGCTCCGGAGTCTGGACCGAAACGCCATCGCTGAACTATAAATGTGAACAAACTTAAAGAGGCGCGTGGGCCACCGTGCAAAATATTATCTCCATAAGCAGGATTAAAATGACAAATAACTAGACATTTAATGGATGATATAGTGCCTCAGTTTAATGTTAGCCTAAAATTGACAATTACGGATTTATTTAAACGCGGTTCTCCGATGTGAAGCTTGAAATAGCACTTTGTGCATTTTCACACAAGTTCACTCTTTAATGTTATTGCCTTGACAAAATTCTCAGTGAGTAGTGGATTTAGCTTCAGTATGGCAATGAAAAACATCGCTCCATCCGTGTGCTTTTGGAATATAATGTTTCTTCTATTATTTGATAGTATTTGTTAGTTATTAATGTTAAAGTCATTACGTGCCTTTGCAAATAAGGTGTTAATAGACTGCTGCTCTTTTAGATACTCACGTATAGCCTACACGATGTTTTTCTAGCTTTAGGAATGCAGTTTCCCTTCAATGTTTGAACAGACTGGGTCCCGTATAATAGTGGATCGTGAGAGAGATGTGCTCGTGAGAATGAGAGAGGACAGCAGACCTGTACGTGTCTTTCATCATTAATGAGTTTCATTCGCGTTTACATTAGATGGCAGCAAAGCACCAGAGAAACATCAGCAGCTCTGCAGCATCCGCATCCAAACACAAGCGCGAGCTGCTGCCGTCATTACCGAACCGAGCCGAGCAGAACACACACACACACACACACACACGGGGACGGGGCAGACCTGCATTCATCGGAACCAGACGAAATGAGCTGCTTTTGGATACAATCGATTCTCATCGCGGGATTCTTCGTACTCTTCGGATTTTAAGGTAAGACATCTGATGTGCTTTTGTCATGATCTTTGTTTCTACATGCGCTCGTGAGGCGTGTGTTCATGGCGGTAGAAACAGAGGCTGTGCCACAGATAACTTCAGTTCACCTCACTGTGATGTTTCAGAGCAGATCGTTCTCGATTCCTGAATACAGATAGCGTGTTGTTAACATCACATTTCCCCGAACGCGTCTCAGTTTATTTGGTTTCTTTCTACTTTCTTCTGTCTCCGGATTGCCCGTCGTGCTGGAGTTTGTTCAGTGAGTGTGATTCAGACGTGATTTAGCTGATTATTTCGTGGATGGACATGAACCTACGTTGATCTGAATGTAGCAGCTCATCTAGTGTGGAGATGATGAACGAACAGGATTTTCTCGTGATTGTTGTCGTAACTACACCTGCATGTGCCCTTGGCTTGCAGGACCTTTTAACCTCCAGTACACTGAAGCTTTCAAACAGGTCCTGCTGTCAGTATGTGGTTCAGAGCAGCTTTCATTTGCTCAGCTGGAGGAATGTGTTGAGATGGTGTTTGCACACAAGAGGCCCTAGAACTGACAGATGGAGCTCTCTGGCACTCACTGATAATGTCTCATTATTATTAAAAAAGTGCAGTTTGCTGCTTATGTATGTTATGGTGCCAGAGAAATAACTTTTTTTCCATCTGATGTTATTGATGAGGCTGCTTATGTCCATTAGTGCTATTGATTAGCTCTCAGGATAAAGAGGGCGCTCATTAGGATGCACAGTAACTCTGGAACCCACAGACACTCCGTTATCTCTCATTTAAATTACAGCAAGGCTCTACAATGCCATTACGAGAGTTTTTTTTTTCATCCAGGCATGACGTTACCGTTACGGACATGAAGACAAGCAGTAAAAGCAGCTAAAGCTAAAAATGTTTCTTTTGATTATAAAGAATGAAGGGATCACTAGTTAGATGGTGTTGTTTGACATTTGTGTACAGGGTTAGAATGGTGTATGTCACATTTTCCCATTTTGCTTCTGCTCCTGTTCTTCTGGTTATCCATACGATTACATGTCGATATAACTTGAAGTCCCCATTAAATCAAAATTAAAGTTTTTTGGGTGTTAGTATCAATATGTGACCCTGGACCAAAAAACAGTCTCTGGGGTATATTTGTAGCATAGCCAACAATACATTGTATGGGTCAAAATTATAGATTTTTCTTTTATGCCAAAAATCATTAGGATATTAAGTAAAGGTCATGTTCCATGAAGATATTTTGTAAATTTCCTACCGTAAATATATCAAAACTTAATTTTTGATTAGTAATATGCATTGCTAAGAATTTCATTTGAACAACATTAAAGGCGGTTTTCTCAGTATTTAGATTTTTTTTGGACCCTCAGATTCCAGATTGTCAAATAGTTGTATCTCAGACAAATATTGTCCTATGGAAAGCTTATTTATTCAGCTTTCAGATGATGTATAAATCTCAAATTTTGAAAAATTGACACTTAAGACTGGTTTTGTGGTCCAGGGTCACATATGTTAGTGTGCTCCAAAACAGTGACAAAATTTGCATTTAGAAGATATAAACATTCAAAGCTTGCAGTTCGTCACTTCCGCCAAAACGGCTCAATGATTTTTTTTGACATCACATTGTGCTTAATGTGCATTTTCTCATTAAATCTTCTGACCAATCAAATGCTCTCTAGAATCCGAAGCGCCCACCTCCTGCACTATAAATAGATGCTGAAGCCGACTTAAATCAGTCACTTGTTCACAGTGTAGTATTTCCTGTACAGTGAATGGCTCGTAGTGCACACTGTAGGTGATAGGGAACAGTTCAAACTGTGTAAATATGCATTCGATTGGTGCAAATGAGGTCTGGTTTCACGTTGTTTCATGCGAATCACGGCAGCGCGCACAGTCTGATCCAGACTTTGGCTCCGCGATCGCACGGAGCGGATTATATGTGTGAGTTGGCTTATATTAAAAACTTTTACAACTACACAGACTCAGCATGATTATGACCACTATTTTGTTTTACCAAGCGTTTCATATTGAATCTAAGGGGTAATCAATTAGACTGTGGCTGTCAAATGCGGCTTAACCGAGCTCAACGGCTCAGAGCAGATATAAACAAAATGCTATTGGCTATTTTAAAAAGGGGACAGGGCTCCTCGATATGTCCTGCCCTCTCTTGCTGTTTTAGTTTAAACTGTGTTTCAAGGCACTTCAGGAGACCCTTAAATTCTCGCATAGAATGCTTCTCAATTCATGAGGTAGCTGTAGAGATGTGGGAACAGTGACAAATTAAACCAAAGCTTCGTCTGTCTCTGTCTTTGTGCGCAGGATGAGCTTCCAATAAGGGTCTCTGTTGGATCAGGTCAATATGGGCCTTCATCAGAAGTCATTCACTCATTTACACACCCTGTAGCATTCTCCAGGATATAAGTCTACATTCTTGCATCCTTTAGCAGTCACAGGAAAGTGCACATGTTCATGAGTTAGCAGGACTTATGAGTTAATTGGAATTATTGAGGTTTGTGATCTCATTGTGGTACATGGTAGAAAATCATACACAGGTTCCATACCTATATGTTAATTCTGTATCACTCAGATTGTTTAAACAGAGTCCCAAAATGCATTTGTTTAACTGTAATAATTGTATTGTGTGTTGGAATGTACTTGGAGACGTAGTAGTTTCCTTTAATTATTATAGTACACCATAAATGATAAATAAATAAAAACAACAGTACATTATTACATTACTGGCAATCCTTCTCTGAAGGAAATAAAAACAAGAAATGGTTTCATATTGTAATGATGATATGACAGTAACTTATTAATCTCCATGCTTCTCCATTTTGACTAGGCTATTGTTTTGTAGAGCTCTTATCAAAAATCATGGAAAATGATTTGCAATAATTACGCTTACATTCCCTCACGGATTGATTTGGGCCTGTGACTCCATTTGCATGCTGTTAAGAGATTTAGAGCTGTAGTCATTATCCATTCTGGTCAGGCAGCGTTTGCTTTTGATGGGTGCTGAAGAGAACAGGGAAGGAAATGAATTCTGCTCTGGGAGCCACTGATTCCATTTGGCTGTCCGTTTATTGACAACTGCAAGGTGCTTCAGCAACCACAGAGGTTAGAAAGCCCACTCAAACCTTGATCACTAGTTATATGCAGTCAGAAGCGATTTTGTGTTCAATCCCCGGGAATGCTACTGTTTTACTAGTATTCATTGGTAATGTCGACACTGAACTTCATGCATCTTTTGGGTTTGACATGAAAAAGTAAAAGAAAACCAAACTGAACGCAAAACAGCTGTACTTCTTGCTCAACTTGTTAATGAATAAAATTATATAATCAAATGAATAACCTCCAAAACCAAAAAAAGATGCATTTGAAAACATATGTGTGCTAATAAATGCAGCGCATTTGTAAAATGTTTATGTTCTGAGGCAGATTGGCACAGCAGCTATTTTAGGATAGTTTGTGGTTTGGTCTTAGTGACTGAGGAGTCATCTTCACTGCTCCCAACCTTTCACAGATTTAGGAGCTGGTTTTAGTGCCAAAACGCTTTTTGAAATACTCTTAGAGGAAAAATTTAGGAGTCCTACATTTAGGACTGTAATGCCCGTTATTTTCAAATTTTTCTCCTAAATCGACAAGTTATGAGCTACTTTTACCGTTTTTTGAATACGGGCGCAGGCTCTTCTAAATGATTCTGAGATACTGAAGAAACTAAAAGCCCAAGCAGTAGCCCAACCCTCTCATGCAGCAGTACTCCTCTTCTAAATCGTGTGCTGTGATTGAGTGTTTTCACCATTAGGTAATCGTGATTATTTTTCTGATGAATTGGGTTTCCCCTAGTGTCAGTTTTCTTCAGATATAAACTGTGTTGATGTCCTGTCCTTCTCTTGAATCAGGAGCTGTTCAAACACTGAATGCTGAATCAGACGCTTGGTTTCTGCTGTGTTTAATTAGAAGCAGGAGCTCAGCTGACAGCAGCGGCTAAAAGCTCATGCTGATTTCTGTCAGGAAAGGCACAGTTGATTGACGTCGTTGTGGTGATTTGCAGAAGACAGACAGGTAGTCGTGACTTTCTGTTTGCTGTCGGGGTTCCCACTCTTTGTTTCTCCAGCATGTCACAGACTGACATTTATGAATCTTTAGGTTAGCATTAATTAATGCAGTTCATATCATGTACTTTTGTCTATAGTGTGGGGCCCGGTGCAACGCTGATCTATAGATGGCAAGGCTGTAACAATGTCTTGAATATTGGGGGGGGGGGTCGCGATGATCGCGATGAACTATGGAGAGTGGCTGCTTTTATTGATTAATAAGGGAGTTTGAAATGTGATATTGATTTAAAACAACAATTCAGTGAACAAGAAATATTAAGTGACTTGCGTTGTCTGACTATAACACTATTGCCTGATTTTGTCAAGGAAAATAGTTTGAAACAAAGTCACAGTGAACATTTCTAAAAGCAAACACAGCAGTGTTTTGTTTATGAAAGAACGTGCGTTTTTAAACTAGTCGGTGATTCATGATTACCCATTCATAATTGCTATATTCCTGTACGATTCAGCCATTCGAACGAATCAACTGAAATAATTATTCAATGATAAAATTAGTGACCTGCCACCACTACTAGCAGTTTTAGTTTCATTTTGAAAGTATAATTTCAGTCATTTCAATCATTGAATATTTCTATAGCCTATTAAAACTGTTATATTTAAAACATTAATCTCAATATAAATTTAGGAATTTAATTGCACTCATGCCACCTCTAAGCCTCAGTAAATATCTGAAAATACACCTACAATCCACTTTTGTCTTCTTCTGTGCCACCTAGTAGCCTACAAATTAACATTAATACTGTTTTCATATGACTGGTAACTTATTCTTACTTCTTATTCTGTTGTTTTAAATGGACATTTTAAAAAGCTTATACACATTTAAATTTGACATAATAGCTGACATAGCCTAGGGTACTTGTAATAAAATTAGAAAAATGCCTTTACTGTAAATCACTTTAAGGAGACAGATCACCTAGTAAGGATAAGCTATTTTTTTAATCAGAATTTTTGATTATTGAACAGAAGGTTACTCCTTAATTTTTTAACTGTGCTCCTATTTTTTTTTTAAATGTACGAGTGCTCCTAAAAAGAAAAGTAAGCTCAGAGCCCTGAGAAGTGATCACAAATGGGGGGGGGGTTAATTTATTGGGGGGGAATTGTCCCCTCAGCGTCTGTGTTGTTTACGGCCCTGATAGATGGACTTGGTGACGCACACCTTACACATCATATGAGATTAGATCAAAGATTAAATAGATTGTTAGTTGCCAGACGGAGAGATCACTTAAACTTTTTTAACACAAAAGTGATTAGAAAAATGGTAACTCAATTTCGAAGTCTGAATGAGATACGGCCCTCCCCTTTCCTGTCCATTCCCTAATTTTTCATTTTCAAAAGTATTTTTCGTTCCTCGTTCTGTGCAGTATATCTCTTTAAACATCATATAATGGTAAGCTTCTGATTTCATACATTATTTAGCTGTTTCCAAATAAATGGAGTGGAAGGAAATGTCCGTATAGTGAACATGGCATTTGACTTGCTCTTCCCTTTATAATAAAGATTCTAATAAGCACCATTACAATAACAGCAATCATGTAAAGTTGAATAAAAGTTAGATGTAAAGGCACATCTCTCTTAACAAGAGAAACAGTTGACAGGAGGCTCTCAGGAACTTCCACTGAGATTACTGATGATCATGTGTTCATCATATATCAGGTAAACATTATTAACAGGATACTAGTGTATAGATTTCGTGACTCGTCTGTGAGTGTGTCCGTGAATGATTTCAGCTGTGTTAAGGCGTCTCAGGGCATCGCTGGCCCAGGACAGCAGCAGGTCACACACAGACACGGAGAACAGAAAGCTCCTGATGTTATATCACACCGCCTCAGAGGAAGAGCAGATGCAGTTGCCATGGCAACATGTTGAAATACACAGTAGTGAGGAGCGAGAGGCTTTAGAGCGCCAGATCAGCCCAATGTAAACGCAAACATTCAGGAGTCAAATGATGTGGTCTTCACCCTACATTGCAAGTCTTGAAAAACAAACTAAATGCTTTACAGTTTCTTAAGTATTCCTTTATATCAGCAGTACTCAGCTGAAGGTCTGAAACCGTATGAAAGACTGGCCTCATCTGTTTAAACAGTCATTATATGTATTGTAAGTTGCATTTAGTCAGCCAATCAGATTAGAGCTATATCATAGAGACAGCAATATATATTCATACAGTGAAGAGTATTCATTGTTTTATTTCTACACATGATTATTCAATTTCTGTTTTATTTCTTTCTTACTGTAGCTGAAAAAGCTCTGTATAACTCATTTGTAACTTTTTCGTAAATTATTAGCATCTTGGCTGGGGCCGTGATCCCTGAGCGTCTGAGCTGTAAATGTCTCATGAGCAGCGCACCTGACGGTGAAGTAGAAGGTGGACTGTATCTCTGACGAGAGATCAGCTGTGTTAGAAGCTAAGCATCCATCTGCTGTGAGAGATCCATATGCTTGAGTCTTCACACCTGAGCATGAATATTCTGTGTGACGGTCGTGTGTAAGCTGGGCCGGACTTACCATTGGGCTTGAGTGGGCTGCAACCCATGGGCCCCACCTTGGAGGGGGCCCCGCCTTTGCCCGTTTATGTTTGTTTGATTTGTTCATTATTATACGCTATTCAGAATTCATTCATTATTAACCGCATTTCCACTGCGCAGGCGAGCAGTGTTGCCAAGTCAGCGGTTTCCCCGTGGAATTTGGCTACTTTAACACTGTTTCTGCGGGTTGATTTTCATGTCCGCGGGTTTAAGCGACCACAAGAACGTGATATTTATTCCCTAAAATGCGATTTTTACCAGGGGACCCCTCGAAATGTGATTGGGTTAGTTTAGGCTAGTTTTGAGTACCAATTGGGCAGGTTTTGTCGTGAAAACCTGGCAACCATGCAGCGCAAGA
Organism: Cyprinus carpio; assembly: GCF_018340385.1. Classification (NCBI taxonomy): domain Eukaryota; kingdom Metazoa; phylum Chordata; class Actinopteri; order Cypriniformes; family Cyprinidae; genus Cyprinus; species Cyprinus carpio. The sequence continues at coordinate 24,844,053 of NC_056611.1, forward strand.
TCTAAACGGGCAAGCTGAGGCTACTACGGCTTACAACTACAACTAGACCTTCAAGTTCACAATCAAACAGCATAAACTGGTATTCATAAACTGACATTTCACATAGAAGGACACTGAATCGCGTTTGCATCAATTGTTTTGTTATCACATGGCTACTTCAGCTCCATTAAGCTTTTAGCCCAGAAGAGCACACATTTATAAAGATAATCATAAATTCTCAAATGTTCACACCTCATTTCTTTACAGAGGATGATTTTATATTAATATATTAATGTTGCACTAAATTATGCGATCATCTGATGAGTTTTTGAGCGCTCTTGTCTTACTGCCATTACACATAGTGGGGAAGATATGTCATTAAAATTACTTTAAATATAAAAATAAATAACGAGTTTCTGTTTTTATAACATAGCTATGCCTATGATGTAGGACTTAGCCTATCACACAAACAAGTCAGTTTTATATATATATATATATATATATATATATATATATATATATATATATATATATATATATATATATATCTGAAAGATGGCAAATGTATAGTAAACAACAACTTACAGAATACCGTTTTGCTATGTCAGAAAGAAAATAGAACAAACAGCAGAACCGCTGCATCTCCAAAGTGTTTTGTTCCTCAGGGTTTACACGGACCAGTAAATGATTCAAAGTAGTCGTTTGCAAAGTTAAATGAATCAGCTTTTTAAAAAGAATTGGTTGATTCAACTCAATCATTAAGACAGTCACTTGCTGCCACCTACTGACGGTTGTAGTTTCATATTTAAATAAAAGTAGCTTATTTTATATTTTTAATATATCTACATTAAAATGTTATATTTAAACTTTACATTTATGCACAATCCATCTATGAATTTTGTTGATCGTGATTTAATTTGATTTTTAATAGCCAGCATGTCTTTTTATTTGATTGAATTTATTGATTAAATAAGAACCTGACATAAGAGGACACAGATATAACAATAACTTTTATAATACTAATAAGCCAACATCTGTTTTTTTTTTTTTTTTTGCTCAAAGTTATTTCAGTGTTTTGATTTCTTAACTGAGAGAACACATCCTGTTTATTATATTATAATGAATATTTAATATTACATTTAAATTATGACTATAGCCTAGACATGTTGCATATTAATTGTACTGTTTATAAACCTCAAAGCATGTTTGTTCATTTTGTGTTACTCCATAATGATGTTCTATTTGAGGGCATTTGTAGTGTAGGTATAGGGCCCAAACATAACCTCAAGCCCAGGGGCCCCCGCCTGCCTAAGTCCTGCCCTGTGTGTAAGTGTGAGACTTCTCTGACTGTGAACTTCAGTTATTCCAGCCATGCTCTTCTGGAAACACGATGGACTGAAAGGAGTCTGTCAATCGGCTTTTAGAAGCAGCTTATAGAAATGAATCATTCAAACAAACTGATTTGTGTGTTCATTCAAGTGTGCAGCATGGAGAACACATTGAGTTCATTGGTTCTTATCTGAGCAGCTTCCAGAATGAATGTGTCAAGATCTTAAATGCTTTCAGCGGCACAAAATTATATCTTTACAGTCTTTTATTTCCAATATTCTCTCTCTCTCTCTCAATTTCAATTTAGGTGAGCTTTATTGGCGTGACAAAAACTGTACATTTATATTGCCAAAGCAGTTTAAACTGGGCTGCTTACGAATAGTGCACATATGTATTAACAGAAAGAAAGAGAATAATAGTAATAATAATAATAATATATAAGAAGTATTAAGCATGTAGTGCAAAATGAATTAGTGTATGTAAGTGTATAAGTTAGAAATAAAATAAAATAAGATAAAGTATTAGATTTACAGAGGCAAAATATACATCTAAGTAATATAATAGAGTAATACGGCATAACATAATCTCCATGTGCTGGACACATCAGATCAGGGCAGGTGGAGTGTTTCTCTTCTCTGGTGACAGACAGACACATACTGAGCAGCAAACACACAGCAGTTCTTGTGTTCTCCTCACAGATACCACAGTTTCTCCTGGTTTGAGAGAGTTTTAAATGTCTGATGGATCTGCTGTATTTGATCACAGAACACTGTCCGTATGTCTGTGTATTTGGAGCATTCTGTTAGGAAGTGCAGTTCTGTTTCCATCTGATTCAGATCACAGTGTGAACACGATCTCTGTCCGTCTCTATCATCAGCTTGTGTCCGCTGAGTCTGTATCTGGTCAGCGTGCTTCTCAGTTTCTTATCTGACACTGTGTACAGATACTCTGTCATACTCTACTCTCTCTAGAGCCAAATAGCATTGCATTTTACTCTGTTGTTGTGTTTGCCAGTGAGAGATGTAGTTCTGTTTGATGTGTGCAGTGATCTGATTGATTCTGATGTGATTCAGAGCATCAGTAGATGTTAGTGAAGCATCAGGACTGAAGCTCTGGATCAGCTGAGGGGGGGACTGCTTTCTTTGCTCATCTCTTGGTGTTGCAGGGTTTTATAATGATATGATTGGGGGTCACTAAGTTTCAGATGTTTCCAGAATTTAATTGCCCTTTTTTGTATCTTTATGATTAGAGGATATTTGCCTAATTCTGCCCTGCATGCATTATTTGTTGTGTGCCGGTGCACGTGTAATTTATTTTTACAGAGTTCTGCGTGCAGGGTCTCAGTTGGATGTTTTTCCCATTTGGTGAAATCCTGATTTGGATTTGTCAGTGGACCCACACCTCACTGCCATAGAGGGCAACGGGCTCAATTACTGATTCTAATATTTTCAGCCAAATTCTAATAGGGATTTCTATAGGACATTGCTTTTTATGGTGTAGAAAGCCCTGCGTGCTTTATCTCTCAGTTCATTCACAGCATGATTAAAGTTTCCTGTGGATGTGATTTTCATACCCAGGTAGTTGTAGTGTGATGTGTGTGTTATCTGGTTTGTGCCCTAATGTAAATGTGTGTTGTGTTCCCTGGGATCTGGATCTTTTCTGAGAGATCATGATTTTGGTTTTCTTCAGGCTGACTGTCAGGGCCCAGGTCTGGCAGTATTGTTCTAGCAGGTCCAGGTTCTGCTGTAAACAATGTTGAGTGGGAGACAGCAGAACCAGATCGTCTGCATACAGCAGGCATTTGATATGTGAGGTGTGTAGGGTAATCGCTCCAGACTACTCGCAAGTTCATTGATGTAAATGTTAAATAATGTTGGGCTTAAGCAGCAGCCCTGTCTCACTCCACGCTCCTGGGAAAGATACCTCGTACATTTGGTGCTGATTTTTACACCACATTTACTTTCAGTGTACATTGATTTGATAAGGTCATAGGTTTTACCTCCTATGCCACTTTCAGTAAGTTTGTAAAATAGTCCTTGGTGACAAATTGAGTCAAAAGCTTTTTTAAAGTCAAGTCAAGTCACCTTTAATTATATAGCGCTTTAAACAAAAAGGATTGTGTCAAAGCATGTGAACAACATTAATTAGGAAAACAGTGTTTCAATAATGCAAAATGACACTCAGTCGGGGGGCCAGTTCTCCTCTGACCAGACGAAACCAGCAGTTCAATTCCAGGCTGCAGCAAAGTCAGATTGTGCAGAAGAATCATCTGTTTCCTGTGGTCTTGTCCCGGTGGTCGTCTGAGACAAGGTCTTTACAGGGGATCTGTCTCTGGGGCTCATCTAGTTGTCCTGGTCTCCACTGTCTTTCAGGGCTGTAGAGGTCCTTTCTAGGTGCTGATCCACCATCAGGTCTGGATACGTACTGGATCTGGGTGACTGCAGTGACCCTCTGACTTGGATAAAGACTGGATCTGGTGGCTACGGTGACCTCGGAAAAGTCAATAAAGCATGCATATATTTTACCTTTATCTTGGTTAACATGTTTTTCAATTAGAGTATGTAATGTATAGATGTGGTCAGATGTATGGTAATTTGGTGAAATTCCAATTTGACTTCTGCTCAGTACATTGTGTGTGGTGATGAAGTCTAATAGTCGAGCATTTATTATACTACAGAATAACTTTCCCAGGTTGCTGCTCACACAGATGCCTCTGATTTATCTCCGTTTTTAAAGATTCGTGTTATCAAGCCTTGATTCCAGATGTCAGGGAAGTAACCTACACTCAGAATCACATTGAATATTTTTAGAATGGCCAATTGAAATGTACTGCTTGTGTGTTTTATCATTTCATTTAATATCCCATCAGGTCCAGATGCTTTTTTGAGTTGGAGGTTTTTTATTTTTTCTTTAAGTTCTCAAGTCAAGTCAAGTTGAGGTTTATTGTCATTCCGCTACATGTGTGGACACTGTGGGTGTTTGGGGGGTGGAGGAGGGGAGATGGTCCATGTTTCAGGAGGTAGGGGGGTTCGTATGGGGTTTCAGATGAGGGCGAGGTGATTTGAGTTTAGGGCTCGCACAGCCTGGGGGAAAAAGCTGTTGAGCAGTCTGGCGGAGCGGGCTCTGATGCTCCGGTACAGTCTTCCTGATGGTAGGAGCTGGAGACTGTGGGAGGGATGGGTGGGGTCCTTCACGATACTGTTGGTTTTGCTGGAGCATCGTTTAATGAAAATGTCCAGGATGGAGGGGAGAGGGGCACCGATGATCTTTGCAGCTGTGTTCACTGTCCGCTGGAGGGTCTTGTGGTCTGCTGCACTACAGTTCCCGTACCAGACTGTGATGCAGCTGGTCAGCACGCTCTCAATGGTTCCTCTGTAGAATGTGGTGAGGATGGGTGGAGGGAGACTTGCTCTTTACAGCCGGCGGAGAAAGTGTAGGCGCTGTTGTGTCTTCTTGGAGAGTGACTTGGTGTTGGTGGTCCAGGTGAGATCCTCAGTGATGTGCACCCCCAGGAATTTAGTGCTGCTGACTCTCTCCACAGCTGAGCTGTCGATGGTCATTGGGGAGTGGTCAACGGAGTTTCTCCTGAAGTCCATCACAACCTCCTTTGTCTTCTCCACATTAAGGGACATGTTGTTAGTGCCACACTATTCAGCCAGCTGTGCCACTTCCTCTCTGTAGTGTTTCATCGCTGTTGCTGATGAGACCTACCAAAGTTGTGTCATCCACAGACTTGATGATGTGGTTGGAGCTGAACTTGGCAGTGCAGTCGTGGGTCAGCAGCGTGAAGAGCAGCGGGCTGAGTACACAGCCTTGTGGGGCACCTGTGCTCAGTGTGGTAGTGCTCGGGGTGTTGTGGCTGACACGGACTGACTGAAATCTTCCAGTTGGAAAGTCCAGGATCCAATTACAGAGGGAATTGTTAAGGCCCAGCAGGTTTAGTTTATTGATGAACTGTTGTGGGATTATTGTGTTGAATGCTGAGCTGAAGTCGATGAACAACATTCTGACATAGGAGTCTTTATTTTCTAGGTGGGTAAGAGTCAGGTGGAGGGTGGAGGAGATTGCATCGTCTGTAGATCGGTTTGGACGGTATGCAAACTGGAGCGGATCGAGTGTGTTGGGGAGGCTGGTTTTAATGTTGTGCATGACTAACCTCTCAAAGCACTTCATCGTGATTGGATGGTATGGGATGGTAGTCATTTAGACAGGACACAGGTGATTTTTTTGGTACCGGTATGATGGTTGTGGATTTGAGACGTGGGGATGACTGTCTGGCTCAGTGAGGTGTTGAAGATATCTGTTAGGACATCTGTCAGCTGTGCAGCACAGTCTTTCAGTACATGGCCAGGTATGTTGTCAGGACCTGCAGTGTTGCATTGGTTAATCCTAGATAGGGTCTTCCTTATGTCAGTTGGAGACAGACAGAGCACCTGGTCGTTGGGAGGTATGGGCAGTTTTTGTGCAGGTGTGTCATTCTGCATTTCAAACTGTGAATAAAAGTGGTTGAGTGCATCCGGGAGGGATGTGTCGTCATCACAGGCCTGTGGTGGGGGCTTGTAGTCAGTGATGGTCTGAATGGCTTGCCACAGGCTCCATGTGTCTCTACTGTCTGTGAAGTGATTGTTAATTTTTTTTAACCATATGACCGTTTTGCATTTTTGATGCCACAGGACAGATTGGCTCTTGCTGTTTCGAGGGCTGCTTTATCTCCTGATCTGAATGCTTCATCTCTGGTCTTTAGCAGCCCACGAACCTCTGCTGTCATCCATGGCTTTTGGTTTGCACGTGTGGTGATGGTCTTGGTGATTTTCACATCATCAATGCACTTTTCGATATAAGCACTCACAGTTTCAGTGTATTCCTGCAGGTCTGTGAGGTTATTGTAGGGGGCTGCCTCTCTGAACATGTTCCAGCCTGTGCACTGAAAGCAGTCCTGTAGTTTTGAGGTAGCATCATCTGGCCAAACTGTGATGAGTTTTGAGCTGGTTTGGCGAGTTTCAGAAGTGGTCTGTATGCTGGAACTAGTGTAACAGAGATGTGGTCAGAGTACCCGAGGTGGGGGCAGGGTACGGCCTTTTCTGTTGTGTAAACATAGTCCAGCGTGTTTTTCCCCTTGTTGCAATGTTGGTAGAACTTTGGCAAAACTGTCTTTAAGTTTGCGTGGTTGAAGTCACCGGCTATTATGAAAAAGCTGTCTGGGTTATTTGATATAGAGAGAGAGACTGTGTGTGTGTGTCTGTGTGTGTGGACTGTCTTTTGGAGCTCCTTAAGTTGAATGACACTTTTGCATCACTGTTTAAAAGTTAGAGATCATTATGTACAGTATGTCTTTGTTTTTGAATGTAAATTCTGAAGAACACCAAGGTCAAAAACAGGATTGCTATGAAAGACTTAAAAATGTTAAAATGATGGCAAATCTTCATTTCTCCAGTTCTTCAGTGTCACATGGTACAAAACAAGGGTTGATCTCAGTGAGCAGTGAAGTATCTGGCTCTGCAGAGGACATTGTTTCTCACTAAGTGTATCATTGCTTTTTTAATGGAAAGTCATATTGAGTCAGTTGTCATAAATTAGGTGAGTTTTGTGTTTTTCTATCTTCCTGCACTAACACCTCCTCCATATCTGCTCGCCTGAGTCTCAGCAGGGTTTGTGTACCAATTTAAATTTAATTTGCGTGACCTGAAGTGAGCGCTGATGTGAGTGAATAATTGATGTGATGTCGAGCTACTGAAGCACATCGGCAAACCAAAACACTTGTGTGGTCATATCAGGAGGACTGTGGGCTCTGAATGTGATTTAATTTGGACAAGAGATTGTAATCAGTTTGTAGCCCACTTAGTATGATTATGCAGAATTGTTTTTATTTAAAAAAGCACATAGATGTTTACAGGAGTGTTTCTGAATGCAATGTAATTAATATTTTGAATGTACATATATATTCAGTGGTTTTAAGACTCTGACCAAGTAGATTAGCTAAACGTGGTGATGAGCTGGGAAGGAGTTTGCGTTGTTCATCAGTCTGTCCTGTGGGAACGAGAGCAGAGAGAATTAAGAGATCACAGATGATCAGAGACGACAAGAGATTCAGCATACGTCTCGTAACCCATCTGTGATCACAGCTCAAATTGTCATTACATGCAGTAAAGTAGTATAAATCTTAGTCTTACTCTTAATCGATTGATGTCTGCTATAGGTAAGATTATACTGTTTGATTGAGTCATACGTGCTCATAATAGTAATAATAGATGAGCGAATGACAGATAGATCCTGAAAACCTCTGATTAGAGAATGGAGAGCTACCAATAAATCTGGGTTCTGGAAATCTGTTTTTGTTAAATGGAAGGACACTCCATCACGTACATTAGAGTTTGAGAATTAGACCACAACTGCAAACCATCCAGCCCCATTCAAATATGAACAATTAGAATAAGAGTTACTTTGGTAATGGTAATACTTATGGTAATTATATAACACTTCAATTGGGCTTAACTTGTACTGATCCAGGAACTTTCCTTGAAGCTTGTTTGATCTAATGTTTGCTGTGTTGTTTTCTTCTTCTTTTGCTACTTGCCCTGGTGACTCTTAGAAGGAACTTTTTGTAAGAAAGTGCCTTCTATGAAAGTAAATGTTCGAATTCCGTGTGAGATGAGCGACGGCCCTCACAGATGTGATAATGCTGGAGAAGAGCAGGACCAACTCTCAGTGCAGTTGGGCTCATAAATAGACTTGATAAGCACTGAGCTCATTTATATGCTAATTCTCTAAAGCAACATGTCATGCATTAGCTGCTCTGCACTCCAGTGGACATGAGAATCCAGCGTCATTGTGCCGTCTGAACTCATTCAGAGAGGAACGGAGGAGCGCAGAGGAGCCTGAGTCAGAGACGACAGCTTCATCACACACATACGCAGGACGGCAGGGGTTAAAGGTTACAGTATCACGCTCTGATCTGCTAAATCATAAATAGATATCCTAAATATTAACATCATGATTTCTTGCAAAGCTGCTTTGAAACAAAATATTGTGAAAAGTGCTATAGAAATATATTTGAGTTGACTATATTTGAAACCTGCAAGGGTTAATACCTGAGCATAAGAAATGCCTCCTTCACTTCAGACCTTGACTGAATGATTGATTACTTAATACTCACTACCAGAGGGTTAGGTTAGCAAAACTTACTCTGGCATTTACTACATTTAAAAAATATTGGCAGGTAATTCCAAACGCTGTCCATTGTTTTGACTGTGGAGAAAAAAGAAAACTGCTCAAGCCAGCACAAATCAGTTGTCAATTTAAGTATATCGTGAATATGCTTCTCTCTCTCTCTGATATCTCTCTGATATTTGCCTGAATTATTACTGTTAAAGCAGGAATAGCATATTTGTGCTGTATGATGAATGAAATGAAATTAATTGTCATTGTCAGTTATTGAAAATTGTAATGTTGACTAGGGCTGCAGAATTAATCATATTTTAATCTCGATAACGATATCCACCTTTCTCGATTAATTAAAAATAATTGTCACGATATTGGCCGGCTTTTTATCCATCCTGAAACATGTTTGTGTTATCTTGCATTGCTAACAAGCCTTCACTAGCGTTCATGCTTGTGGTTGCCAGATGTGAAGAACTTTAAGAACCAAAACAGAGCTTTTCTCCTTTAAGGATACACTTTCTGCCTGGTGTTTTATTTAATTTGTGCAATCTGGCAACCCTGTGCGCGCTCACTGATGACGGAACAAGCGCTGAGTTTAGCGATCTCTCCACAGCGATATTCTGCTTACATGAAAGTGTCATATAGACAATGTGTGTTTCTTCACAAGCCATTTGTACTGTTTGTGTTACCAAATGTGCCATGATGAAACTTTCACTGAGTTTCAGTAATGGATCTATTGTGTTTGAGGAATAAATGCGCTTTTCCTACCTGTGACAATACATTGGGGGAAAATGTACAAAATTGGAATTGTTGGAATTTATATTAAGAGTTTCTAAAGTTTTTACCAGTTTTTGTGTTGAAAAAGGCATGGCAATGTTAGTTTTCAGTGTGTATTAACGATCTTTGAGCAAATTTACTGTGCGATCTGAGTGGCTTTTTCTCATTTGCGAACAAACCATTTAGAAAATATAATGTGAATACAGATGACAAAACACTAACCAAAACCATGAGTTTTGTATTATCATAGTTGGTTAAATGAAGTCAGTGTATAGTCAGTGGAGATTGGTTAAAGGACACATGAAATGTTATTGCATTTCCCTGCTGAAAAAAACAAAAACAAAAGAAAAACGCTAAAACCAGCCTAGGCTGTTTGACTGATTTTAGTTGGTCGTCCAGCCCAGTCTTTGCTGGTCAGAAGTCTGGTTTTAGAGGGGTTTTGACCACTTCCTTAACTGGTCAGGCTGGGAGACCAGCTTAAACCAGCTAAGTTTAGGCTGGTTTTAGCAGTTTTTTTTTTTTTCAGCAGGATAGAATAATCGTTATTAATAATCGTGATTATAATGATTATCAGTTTAACCATTATCGTGCAGCCCTAATGTTGACTATATCAAGAAGAATTGTACATGCACGCATGGAATGGCAGAAGTGCATATATGAATCAGGGAAATGATAAAAAATAAATAATATAGTATATAAAAATTATGTAAATAATTATATAATAATTCTAGTAGCGTGATCTCTATTACCTGTTAACATATTTACAACAAGGATGGATGGATGATCTCTGGTAGAGCTGTTGATGTTTTCAGTCTGTAGCTCCGTCAGCGCTCTATTGAAACAGTTTGCAGTGTTGCTGTCTCATATTCAAATGGCTGAACACCTTCACAGGTAGGAGTGTTTTATGTAAAATCATGGGATCTTTGTGAATCTTGCTGAGTATCTGTGATCAGAGAGACTGTCTGAGCTCTGGCTCCCTGGAGAGGATCTGTATGTGATCCCTGAGGACCCATTCTCCGTGTGATCCCTGTGCACCCATGAGTCACTCAACCTGCCTTTCGTTGCTGCCAGAATCAAATTTAAGGCTTTGACACTGGCTTCAGGACTGGCGGTGGAAGCTCTTCCTCCCGCAGCTGTCATCGGTGAATGAGCGCCGTCTTGTCTTTTCATCACAGCATAGTCACACTCAAGCTCTGGAACGAGATGCCTGATCTGCTGAGATCATCATGACTCAAAAAACAGCCGAAAGCACGTTTTCCACAATTGCTTAAAAACTTAAAGGGGGAGGGGGTCTAATGCTATTTTGTGCATGTTTAGTTATATACAGTACACTGTTAAAGAGTTGGATTCTCATGCTAAACATGACCAAAGTTTCAAAAAACTTTGAAGGTGCACTCAGGGCGTGTCCAAATCCACTTTTGCTATTTTAACGACGGAAAAACGGTTGGCGCGCCCGGGCGCATGGTCTAAACGGGTTGTCCCTATTCTCTTAATGAGTAATGGGTGTTTTTTGGGCATAACGTGCAATAAACCAATCCATTCCCTTTAAGAGCCAGTTGCGCTCGTGCCATGACGGATTTGCTATTTACACGGTGGAATTTGGCAAGCGCAAAGACAGAACGCATCTCTGAGATGAAACGGAGCTGCTCGTGTGCGAGCAAATAGATAGCCTAATTCTGATACATGGGATGACTATCCATTATGACATGTAGGCATTTTTATATTTAATTAGCCTACAAAAAATTCTTATGCATTGCAATCCTTTAATTTTTAATATTTGGCATGTTTGTGTGCTGCTGTGCGTCCCTGTGTTTAATAAGCAGCGTGTACGCGCGTTGTGGACCCGCCTATAGTAACACGCTCTTTAAATAACAAAGAAAAAACATTGCGCCAGACCAGGTTTGAGTTGGTCTATGGCGCAGTCTTTTTTAGACCAGCACGCCCATGGGCGCACAAATGGGCGCAAATGCATTTGCTAATTAAACGACGTGGCGCTGGATGGGAAAATGCGAACGGCGCCGGACTGAAACTAGCAAACACACTTGCGCTGCACCTTGCGCCAGGTGTATGATAGGGCCCTTAGAGTTAAACATGTTTTGTAAAATATATTTTTTTTTATATATAAAATATAAATGTTTTAATTGTTACATTTTATATTTTCATAAACTTAAACTTCCATAACTTCTTTGTTACATTGTGTAATTTTGTAATTTTCATCATTTTTTTTCAATTTTTTCATCATTTAAAAAAAAATCATTTTCACCAAGTGTCTTCTTTAAAAAGAGACCAACCTTAACTCTGTGCTCCAAAGCATTCAAAATTCATAATTTAAGTTGGAAATGTCATTTTCAGGTCTATGCTCAAAAGGTGGAACCAATGGTTAACAGGTTAAACCAAGGCACTTCACACAGTTATGCAAAAATTCCTCTTCTTTCACCTCTACTCTAGCTTGTTTCCTAGTCTAGTTTTCTAAAAAAAAAAAAAAAAACCTGCCATTGTACATTGAGTGTTGTTTGGCTTTGTAACAAATTGCTTATGCACCAGTTTGGGTAAAAGTGCTCTTATTTTCCTCTCAGTTAGTCTTCCGGCGTATGGAGCTGCACTCTTCTGTAGGGCAGTGCGGTTTAACTATAATGTCTTTAAATGCTTGCTGACGCATTTTCATAGTTTCTCATAAGCTCATAAGATGATAACCCATGCTCCATAAATAATGAGCAGCTGACTCCTGAGACTGGTGTAATATCAGGTAAACCACGTTATATAAAGGCCAGTGAAAGACTAGCTGTTTTACCTCTACTTTTCTTTACTGTGCCCTGCAGAATTCTGGGAATTCTGTTATTCCTGCAGAGCATTTCAAACCAACAAACCTCCATCCATTCAGGTTCTCAAAAGAGTGAGGTTTTATCTAACTGGACATCACTAGCTGAGCAATGTCATTCTGTATATCGGAAGTGTTGCTAGCATGAACAGTGCTGTAGATGACTGCTGTTCTCTTTTATTACACAGATGCACTCACTCTTTCGGTTCAGACGGCTGTCTTGCCATGGGGCCGCTGCTAAATAGAGTTGCATTGTCTTTTAGGCGGCTCTGGAGTGCGAGTTATCAAAGCGGCGCGGTTGCTGTGAGACGAGATTTTCTATTGAAATGAAGATGTGTACAGTTCCTGTTTAGCAGCACCTCATGTAGCTCGGGTCACTCGAGGATTCAGACCATACTCAGCGCTGATGAAGGTCTCTTTCTCTCGGTTCATTGTCTCAGTGAGCAGATTCTGCTTTGAATCACAGTGATGAAGTTAAGAGATGCTGAGTCTGGTCTTATATTTCATTTCTGCTGAGACCGATCTGATCACATGCTGCAGTGAGTTTCATAGTAAAACCTACGACTAAGAGGAATTTTGGTCAGACTCGTTTTACTTTAGTGTTTATTTTAGTTCAGTTTATTTGCACAAGAATAAAATATGTACAATAAAAACGAACCAAACTAAAAAACACAATCCATATACTGTGCAGGGAGAGGCAGAAACCCATCTAAACAATAAAGAAAACAAAAACAACTTATCAAATTAAGGAAGGAGTTAAATTACAATAAGAAATATATAAATGTTTATAACTGCAAATTAATTACAACATTTATCAAAACCCAGAAATAATGTACTCCAAAAACAAACCTCGTATGTTACATAAACTGCATAAAAAATAACAAAAATAAAAAATTACAATGCAGCACTAAAATGATCCTTTATACCTCTTTTATAACATATTAAAGAAGAACATTTGCTTGATCGGATAAACCTTTCCATATTTTAATATCCCTAAATCTTATCAAGTACTGACCCTGTAAATTTACTTTAAAATACATTCTAAATTGCTCTGGAATTTTACCCTCACCTGAATATATCTTATACATGAAAACACATTTGAAAAATATTAATATCATAAATAATAAGAACCTGAAGTTTATGAAATGAAGAAGCAGATAAAGTATATGCATTTGATCAGGTTGTAATTCTAACAAAATTACATTTGAAGGATGACATTTTTTGAGGAGTAGTAGGAAACATGCTCGCACTAACTATATTACAATATGAAATATGCAGATAAATTATAGTAAAGTGTAACAAGACACTCTGTAGTAACAAGATGCCTAACCCACCTTACTATACTGGTAGATTTATTATTTCACTGCTCACATAATCAGCTTGTTCCCTCCAATTCAAAGTCTCATCAACAAAAACTCCCAAGAATTTTATATGATACTTGAGGCACCTCAATAGTTGTTATCTTTGATAAATCCTTAGGGTTTTTACAACTAAAAATAATTAAATCCAGACCCCAATTCAATTTTCACTTTCTGCTGTGGATTTAGCTGCTGCTTTCTGAATTGATTATGAAACAAAAGCTCTCTCTGTTCCTGAGAGGGCACACATTCAGTTCAGAAAGGGTTCATGACAGTCAGCAGGTTTCAGTGTGTTTCAGCTGATTGTGTTCATGTGGGTTTTTGTTCTGTCAGTGTTTGGAAGATCCAGGTTTTTAGGGTTTGTGAAGAGCGTTTTATACTGTTCTTCTTATATCTGACACTAAGATAAAGTTCCTGGCAGAGAGCATCCAGTTTTCTGTTGGACAAACAGCAGAGACAGAGTCTGTAGAGCTGTTTCAATATGTGTGTTTAGTAGCAGATCTAATAAAAAACGTTCAGATTTTTCAAATATGTGGCTATGATGGTCTGATTGGTCTTACTGACTGTTGTCAAACCAGTTATGATTTGTGAAAGCAGGTCAGAGAGTTGATCTGCTGGTTAAGATGAGCAGTAATGTGAAGCTGGTTCATGCGGTGGATCAGCACTGCAGAGCAGTTCGTTTAGTCCTAACGAGAGCTGAACATCCTCGCATTGTTATGAGTGAGTTTAATGCGACAAACACGTCCAAATCACTGTTGGTTATTTACAGCCGCTAACAGACGCATGTCAAACTCTCCAAATGTACAAAAGTACAAATGAAAATAGTTCATTTAGACATTTGACTATCATTATTAACAGTAATATTTATAAAGATAATGAATGATGAAAGTAATATTTCTGGCTGATTTGAGTGTGGGTGAATATATGGCAGTGAGACGTGACATTAAATCATCTACGTGTCCTTCAAGACATGTTTGGTTTGGTTGCAGCCACTGAGTTAGATTCAGCTCATAAACTCCTTCAGTTTCTTCATGTTGATGATTTTTAGACATGTGCTTTTAAAATCATTCTGTTTAACTCCCTTAATCTAGATTTTGCCCACAAGACGAAGCACATCATCCTGTTTCTATTGGAGATGACCTGATTCTACACCTGAAATAGACTCACTGTTTCCTCATGAGCGCTGAGTAAAATAAAACATCTTACCCTTGAATTCTCCAGACCACCCATATACCCCCCCCCCTCTCTCTCTCTCTGTCTCTCTCTCTCTCTCTCTCTCTCTCTGTCTCTCTCTCTCTCTGTCTCTCTCTCTCTCTCTATGTGGTACAGTAGTTAATGACTGTAGTTCTGAGCAGCGGAGACTGTTTTGCATAAGGTCAGGAATCACAATGATAAATACGTAATCCAGCAGAATTTCTAGCAACTCCCACTAAAAGTCTTGTTCTTCATGGAAAGAAGTGCACACATGATGGGATCAACGAGGTGTAAATAAAATACAGAATTCATGTTAACAGTTTTTTTCAGTATGTCGGTGCTGCATGTGTTTTTCTGTCTCCACAGACAGAAGCCCAGAATAAAAAGCCTGTCCTCTTTCTCTGTCACTCTCAGATGGATGTAGGACACTAAACCGGTCTGGAGTCTGCTGTGTTTTCACTCTAAATGTACCTGACAGACCGGACAGTGGAGTGAGTGAAGAACTGCTACTAAACAGAGGAAATTCATGTAATGAGAGTCTGATGTTGAATATCTGCTGAGGAATGTCTCTGGAGACATGGTCACATGTCAGATGAACATGTTTCTGACAATTCTCATCTGTGAACAATAATTATAAAATAGAAGCAACATAAACTCCATTTGTTAGTCTTTCTGTCAGAAACACCGAGTGTTGTGCCTCGCTGCGTGGTGTTTGTCGTTCTGTCAGACTGGTGAAAGCAGTCCTCTGTTCCTCTGGTGTTGTTTTGCTGGATTGTCACTATCGCTTATATAGCTGAGATTAAGTAATTTGTGCTGTCACTCAACTTTGATTGGCAGCTGTCACTCACAGGTCCAGCGGGGGCTCTCAGCTGATGTTATTGAATGCACCAGGGTAAAATCACTGTGAGTGTGTGCGATGTACCGCGGTGTGATGATGCTTCAAGTCTGTGTGCAAGAGGAATCAAACACAGGTTCAGGTTAACATGCAACACTTTAGCATGTTTATTGTTTATTGAATTTTTTTTTAAACCTTTGAGAATTGCAAGATAAAATATGAAACATGTTTGTTTGTGATACACACACACACACACACACACACACACGCTCTCTCTCTCTCTCTCTTACACACACACACACTCACACACACACACGGTCGCTCGCTCTCTCTCTCTCTCTCTCGGTGAGAGAAACACACACATCTCTCTCTCTCTCTTACACACACACACACTTATCACACACACACACACTCTCAAACACACACAAACACACACATACACACACACACACACACACACACTCTCTCTCTCTCACACACACACACACACATACACACTCTCTCTCTCTCTCTCTCTCTCTCTCTCTCACACACACACACACACACACACACACACACACACACACACACTCCTCTCACTCGCAGGCAAGCAGATAACCAGACTAACCAGAGTAACAACACACACACACACACACACACACACACACACACACACACACATAGTGAAACTGAAATCAATGATGTTTTTCACAGGCAAGTCATAATGATTTTAACTTCACGTTTTTCTCTCTCTTTTCATCATTTTCTCTCGCTCACCTTCCTCCTTCAGAATCTTCAATATCTCTTTTTTAAATTGCAGCTCTGGTGTTGTAGATTATATAAAAACTTAGATTTTTATTTTTTTTGATTTTGCTGGATTGTTTTGAACTCAATGGCCCTTGCAGAGACTCAGACCCACAAGTCAAGAGATTTTTGAGAAGGCACTTGGACACATTAATGTCCGTTCTAAATGCAAATTACGATCTGGAATAATCAGGGATGAGTCTGAATCGTCCTCTTTAAATCAGCCAGATTAATTTTGTGAAAATTAGCAATATCTGCTGACTTGAGCGCTAAAGACCTTTGATTGAATGTGCGGAGACACAAGCATATGATTTTGGGATGCATGTGAAGTTTGACCTTCTGCAGAATGTCATTCATGATCTGTGAAACGAGTTTGAGAGTCTGTCATATTACAGACTGCAGGACGTCTCAGCTTCTGCTTCAGCATCACTGTAGTGTCATTGAGGAGCGGTGGCTGGTTTTATCTTCTCCATCTCTTTCTCTGAGAGTCGTTCCTGCTTTAGATTGAGGGGGAGAAATGTCCTTGTAGTTGAAAGAGACGGGATCAGACTTTTAATCAAACTTGCGCTAGTGTGTGTGAACAGAGGTGGCTGGCGCTCTAACACACACACACACACACACACACACACACTGCTGAAGGTCTGTCAGCCTCGTAATCCTGTGATGAGGATTCGTTTGCACAGTGTTAATTTCATGCTCGCTGGCTTTCAGAACTCACTTACACCTCAGCATGAGTTCACGACCCGCGCCTGTGTGTGCGAGCGACGGAACGGAGCCAATGACGGCGCTGTAAACACGGTCACATCTGTAGAGCATGTCAGTGTTTCTGAAGCGTCAGGAGATCACACACTCAGAGCGATCGGGTTTGATGTGTGTGTGTGAGACGGCTCATATTACATCAGTGAAGGACGGTCAGATACATTGTCTCTTCTGTTGGTATTGTTTTAGGATCTGTAGATCTTTCATATTTCCTCGTTCTAGAAATGTCTGATGTATTTCTGTATGAAAGCTGCTGTTCTGGAGCTGATGGTGGAGTTTGGTCTTCTTTAAGATGTTGATTGTTGTAGGGCATGACAACGATCAGGATTTAATTACGACTCTTTAAAATCTGTAATGAAATCCATCACAAACATCCTGTCCAAAACTTTCTCTTGTTCTTTTAACGATCAGCGGCTCATCAGACTTTTATTTGACTGAATTATCTGATGCATTGGTGTCTGGTTTCAGTGCAGTTTCATCATTTTTTGGACTTTCTGTTCATCAAGCTTTCAGTCTGAATAAAGGATTCTTCAGCATCAGTAAACTTCTGAGGATCCCAGGAGCACATGTGGAGACACGCAGTGCATTGTGGGATTGTGTGATCTTTAATGTGCTCGTAGATGAACGTGCAGCTCTATGGTTTCTTTGCTTTGGCTGATTCCTCATATTAATGAGTTTGTTTGTAGCTCCAAGTGGCAGATAAAAGACTTTAAGAATGCATCACAACACAACGAGGAGGAAAAGCTTTGATGGGCTTTTATTTGTGAAATTATTTGTGTAGATGTTCTTATAAAATGAATCTTATGTCACTGTTCACTGATGTTGGGAGTGTGTGTGTGTGTGTGTGTGTGTGTCAGCATCACTGAAGTCACATCACTAACACTGTAATCTGTCACATCTCTCATCTGCTGGAGTTTTCTGAAAACACAAAGCAGCTTCTTGTTTTCTGCAGAGATTGAGGTGCAGATCTCTGTAAATGAGGGACGTCTCTTCTCTCCATTCAGCGTTGATGCAACGTGTGTGTGTGTGTGTCACATTACAGATATTGTTGCATTATGAGGCTCTTGCTGACAGCTGCAGGAAACCCATTACTGAGATCTGAGTGATTTGTATGCGTTCTGTGCTACCGAACACAGAAATTGTCTTTTCTTTAGTGAAACTTTCTTTAGTGAGTTTCTGCTTCATTATAGGCAGGAATGCGTTTGCTGATTGGTCTGTACGTGACTATATCTCACAGCTGTTAAAAAAAGAAAAGAAATGCATTGACCTGAATTGTATCTCACTTTAAAAATAAATTGGAGCGGGATGTGATTGAATCCTGGAGCGGAAACAATGATAGGTGACGTGACGGAGGAAGAAATGGGACTCGATGGCTCTGTGAAGCTCATTGTGTGTGGCGCCTGCTGTCTCTCAGAGCTTGAGCTTCATATCATACGCTCAAACTCGCTGTGACTGATTGAAGGCCGCTTGTACAGTCAAGTGCTCAGAGACTCTATGAAGCTGCTTTAATGTTCAGACCGTCTCTCTCTGACGACTGGAAGCTGCTCATTTCAGATGTGTCACAGTCTGCTCAGGGCTCTAGACTAACTTGTTGCACTGGTTGCACTGGTGCGCCTAACTTTTTTCTTAGGTGCACCAGCACAAAAGTTAGGTGCACCCAAATTTTCGATCGCATCGCATTTATCACCTCATTATTACAAGTTCACTTTTTTTTTTTAAATCGCTGTCTATATAGGCAATATTGACTTGTAAATGATTAACTAACAATCTGGTCAACATAAAGTTCTTTATTTGAAGCACAATTCTACAAGAAAGTTAACTTACTGAAAAAATGTTGGTGCTTAAAGTGCTTCACTGAGCTGAAATGTAAACTTATAACATCTCAAGATAAATGAAATAAAAAGAAAATCTAAATTAAGTGTTTTAAGGGCTTCAAACTGAACTTCTCATTGCTTGATGTCTTATGGACTATCCTCCATTGCAGTCACATGCCCCTCGGATGGCCAACTCATTTAGTTCGGCCTTCTTGATCTTTGGCCTTGGCTAAACTCTCTCTAGCAGCAAAATCTTCCAGACTTGGCCCCTCTACACTGATTCTGATCAGATCTTCACTGTGTCTGAATGAAGGGATGCTCTAGTGTCTGATCTGAACAGCTGAACACTCCCTAAACAGCTTATACTGTCTCAGCTATTAAAATAGTCCAGTTTTGTATGCATTTTGTATAGCAAAGTGATTATATTTCGTTTAATTTTTTTTTTATTAAGTTAATTTAGAAAAACGTTTGGAGCATTTTTTGTTTGTTAAATATAAATTTTAGTTTTTTTTTTTTTTTTTTTTTTTTTTTAAGTAACGACCAAGCAGCCAGCATTAGACAGTGAGCCTATGTTTGATCAATTTAGCCTTCTCAAATCATCACGACTTGCCTAAAATAAAATCTACAGATATAAAAGCATATAACATATGCTCAAGCATATTACAATGTTTAAACGTTAGACCCAGATAAATATGCGCTGTATCGAATAGTTTGTTGCGGAGATGCTTCAGGACATGGAGACACCAGCGTGATCACTTGCAATTTTTTTTTCAGTAGATACGCCGTCATTTTTGCACATAAAGGTAAGAGTAATACATCATTCGTAACTGCAAAGGGTCTTTTATTTGTGTGCACTCACAATATCAACAAAACGTTGTGCTTTTATAAAATAAAGAAACAAACACGATGCGCTTTCTGCGTCTTGTCTTTAACAGGAGTACAAAAATGAACCGAAACTCAGTGAATACATGCCTCACAGACATGATAACTATATCTATAGAAAACTTTAAATGATTGCGTAACGAAATAAAACAAATTGAAAACAAAAACTCTTTCATTATAATCATAATCCGTAAAGATGCACTTCTCTCTAAAGGCGTGTCTAATGAGATGGCGAGTCAAGCTCTGCATCTTCATCCTTGCGACACAGACTCAGAAAACACTAGTTTATTTGTAAATAATTCAAATATCTCCTTACTATTTCCCCCTGTCACATTTATGGTAATTACTTTTGCGTGTATTTGAACGGAGAACTGTTCAGCTGCGCTGCTGCTGCGGGACACTAAACACCGTCGAGCCACTCTTGATAGTCGCGGTAGCACGGTCTCGTGTTGTTTCCACCAGCGCAGCATTTTTTTTTATCACTAATTGATGGATGTCTAAAATGGACGGGAGTTGGGGTCCGTCGTGCTCGGGCTGAAATGCAGGGCTCTAGTGTCTGTTGTTGAACCACAGGGAGACTTTTAGAGTCTCTGAGACTTTTTTTCCCTCGAATGGCTGGTCGCACAGGTGCGACCTCTAATTCTTTTTAGTCACACCATTGAGAAATTAGGTTGCATGTGCGACCAAATTGGTCGCACTCTAGAGCCCTGCTGCTTAGTGTTCACTAGTGAGTGAAGTTGTCTGGATGGTCAAATGTATGTCGTCTTTAACATTCAGTCAGAGAGAAACGCACATCACGGTAAACTGAAGAAGATCTGGTGTCTGTCTAGTTTTGTGATATGAAGTAATTTTGCTTGAATGCTCCTCCTGTGTTTACGTAACATTACCGTCTGTACCCATGGAAAACAGTATGATTTTTTTCCCCAATTATTCTGTAGAAACTTCTGAAGATTACATTTGTCGGATTTACTTTAAACCAGATCAATTCATGGATCTTCTGAAGCAGCGGTCGATCAGATGAACACTCACTTCACATGTGTTGAAAACTAGCTGAGAACTAATGCTAATGAGCTAGAAACCACTCATTTCCATGTTTGCATAAATTCCAGGGAATTAAACATTGCAAACGAAGCCCAAATTCACAGAGGAATCACACTTTATTCACGTCACATGTTATTCTTTCAATTTTAATCTCAATTATACTTTACTAGTCACTGACTTTATTCAGCATTTATAAGTGGTGGCATACAAACAGTGATTTACAACACTAACTCTAACACCTGTGATAATCTTAGTCTTACTATATTTGATATTGTTTGTCCTTGTTGAGCACTAAACACAATCTTTTCAAAGGGTCAGAATGATTCATTCTCTTGACTTGAGCGTATTCTAATATTTTCTGCTGTGAAATAAAATTTTCTAAGCTGTTTTATGTCAGCTGGTGATGTGTTATATTGACTGTAGCAGCTTTGATTTGAGAAGAGTGTATAGATGCACAAATGCGTGGAGACAGATTATGATCTGCTGCTCTGATTCTCTGTATATGAACAGAATGAATCATTGATGACAAACACAGCTCTGGAGTGACGGGCGATTCACATTTCATCAGCTTCTGTTTTCTGTGCTGCTCCTCTGCAAACGCCACAAACTTTCAGCCGCTTCCACCTCCAGAACAACAAAACAAGCAACATGATGGAAACCAGGTTTATTACAGCGGCTGTGTCCACTGCTGCTTCCGGACTGTCAGCTGTTTGGAGAATACAGATGAATAGGCCCCGATCTGCTTTCTCATCGAAAAACTTGATCCGTTAATTTTTTTTTTTTTTACATTTTTTTTTTTTTGATTAGATTCAACTTTATTGTCAATATGCAGTGTACAAGTACAGGGCTAATAAAATGCAGTTAGCATCTAACCAGAAGTGCAAGAATATAGTGTTTTATATACATATAAGTGCAGAGTAAGTGAAGCTATGATTTACAGAATGTACAGTGGAGCTGCCTTATACAATAAGCAGAGTATGTACAGAATATAAATAAGAATGCAATGTAGGATTATATGTACATTATGAAAAGCAGCAACATAAGAACTGTGGTAATACAGTGTACAATAGTATTGTTAAACAATGTATTCTATGCAAAATATCAGTAGTGCAATAATATTTTTATAGAAATAATTTACTGTGCTTTGTACAGTAACAACATTAGACAGTTTACAGTGTAATAGTTTGAACAATGTACAGTCTGTGCAAAATATGAGTAGTGCAAATACATGTATGTAAAGTACTGTGAGCAGTGCAGTAAGAAAGCAGGTGCAGGTTAGATTGGTGGTGTGGAGCTCAGAAGTGTCACAGCCTCGGGGAAGAAGCTCTTCCTGAGCCTAATAGTGTGAGATTTCGTAGGCTCCTGTAACACCTGCCGGATGGAAGGAGGGTGAAAAGTCCATGGTTAGGGTGAGAGGCATCCTTGATGATGTTCCTTGGCCTGCCCAGACAGCGCTTGTGATAAATGTTCTCAATGGTAGTTAAGTCAAGTCAAGTCACCTTTATTTATATAGCGCTTTAAACAAAACAGATTGTGTCAAAGCAACTGAACAACATTAATTAGGAAAACAGTGTGTCAATAATGCAAAATGACAGTTAAAGGCAGTTAACTGGGTGCCGGTGATCTGTTGAGCAGTTTTCACCTCCTGCTGGAGTGCTTTGCTGTCAGATGCGGAGCAATTGCTGTATCATACTGAGATGCAATTTGTGAGTATGCTCTCAAGGCAGCTGTGGCCTAATGGTTAGAGAGTTGGACTTGTAACCAGAAGGTCGCAGGTTTGAGTCTCTGTGCTGGCAGGAGTTGTAGGTGGGAGGGAGTGAATGAACAGCGCTCTCTTCCTGCCTCAATACTCATGGCTGAAGTGTCCTTGAGCAAGGCACTGAACCCCATGTTGCTCCCCGGGTGCTGGAGATATAGCTACCCACTGCTCCGGGTGTGTGTTCACGGTGTGTTCACTTCTCACTGCTGTGTGTGTGCACTTGGATGGGTTTAATGCAGAGCACCAATTCCGAGTATGGGTTACCATACTTGACAAATGTCACGACTTTCACTTTTCACTTTTTCACTTTCAATGGCACAGCAGTAGATTTCCACAAGGATCCTGGGACTCAGGTGAACATTTTTAAGGCTCTGTAAGAATTAAAGGCGCTGCTGTGCCTTTCTGACCAGGGTGGAGGTGTTTAGGTACCAGGTGAGATCATCAGAGATGTGGATGCCAAGTAACTTGAAACTCGACACATGCTCCACTACAGCTCCGTTGATGTAGATGGGTGTGTGTGCATGATTCCTAGTCTGCCTGAAGTCCACAATGATCTTCTTAGTCTTCTGGTTGTTTAGTTCCATATTGTTGGTGGCACACCACACAGCCAGGTGCTGCACCTCATCCCTGTAGGCTGACTCATCATCATCTCTGATCAGACCTACCACCATGGTATCATCTGAGAATTTGATTATGGTGTTGGAACCATAAACAGGAACGCAGTCATGGGTGAATAGGGAGTACAGGAGAGGGCTCAGTACGCAGCCCTGTGGCACGCCAGTGTTCAGGGAGATGATGGAGGAGGAGAGGTTATCTTACTTAACAGACTGATGTCTGTTAGTCAGAAAATCTACAATCCAGTTGCAAATGGATGTGCTCATTCCAAGCTGGCTGAGCTTGGAGATCATCTTGGAGGGGATTACATTGTTAAATGCAGAACTGAAATCAATGAACAGCATTCTCACATGTGTATTTTGACTGTCCAGGTGGGTGAGGGCAGAGTGAAATGCCATAGAGATGTCGCACACTCCGCACCACTGTCTTTTTGGCTAATTTGTGCAAAACCTCTTGCTAAAATGTCAAAGCTTCGTTTTAACCACCAATGCAACGATGCAATTATTTAGCTTACCTCTACCTGCTTGCGAAGGGTTGATGTCTTGTCGAGATTTTATAAGCTGCTAGTTTGGTCTCTCTAGGAAAGCACAGCTTACACTGCATAATAAAGCATAAATATGGCCAGGGGTTCACTTCATTTCCTTCCGAGTTCAACTTCAGAATATGACGGGGTTTTGTTTTCAGCGGTGTCTGCACCACTAATGCCTGTCTTGTCCTTCTGCATCTTTCTTGTGATTTTAGCGCCAGTTTGCCCTTCTGCCCATTATTTACTGCAGTTTCCAGGGAGCGATTTTTATTTTTTTTCTACTCAGTAATTAATGTGTTTTAAAATGTAGCGAAGTACAATACTTCAAACAAAATATACTTAAGTAAAAGTAAAATTACAGATTTTAAAAATTACTTAAAAAAGCTACTCAATTACAGTAACGCGAGTAAATGTAATTCGTTACTTTCCACCTCTGCAATGCTCTACCACTGAGCCACAGGAACACTTCTAAACTGAACTTTTAAATTATTACTAAGAGTACAATGGGTAATAATACCTATTTAACTTTAGATTTGAAACACATTTTAACATTCAACACACCTTAATTGCAATTTATTAGGTTATATTTTTGTTTACACATGGTTAAATATGTTTACTGTAGCGGTAACCATGGAAATCTACAAATACTATAGTTAAAGTATGGTCACTTTAGGAAAACCATGGTTCATTTTCATAAGGGACTGGCAGTAATAGGCCGTTGCATGTATAAAATGGAGAGTGTATGATTTATATTAACAATACAGAATAGAACATGGGCAATATGAACTTTTAACGTTCAAATTTAAATAAATGTACTACACAAACTAGGGTACAATTTCAGTTTGTTTGTTGTGACATAACTGCGTTGTTCTGGGCTGCCGTTCCCCAAAACATCAATGGTTTCTTGTGATAAGCTACTTTTGGGAAATGCAGCTCTATTTAAATGAATCAGAAGTGAGTAAATGCTTACAGTAATTGTAGGGGTGTGCCAGTTTCAGAATTGGTGATGACGGTTATGACGTGAGTCAAATGTGACGGTTTATAACATAACCGTTGGGGGGGGGGGTTATAAGTTGGAATAAACGAGCAGACACTGATTAGCTACTTGCTCTACGTTTATTTAAAATTAACAGCAAGACAACTAGCAGTGAATGTGCTTTCCATTAAATGAATCACACACAGTGAACAAATCCTTTAACAAAAAAAAAAAAAACTTTGCAATGAACGTGCTTTGTTTTAAATAAATCACACACACAGTAAACAAAACCTTTTAAAACAGTAGGCTACTGTTGCCCTCTGGTTTAAACCCGAAATGTGCCCATATAGGCGATGTAACATTTTTTTTCGCAACGAGATCCATCGGTTTTACCTTTCTTCACGAAGTTTTAATTTGAGCCGGAAAATGTTCCGTCACCTCCGACATTGGATCCGGAACATTTTTTATTGGATCCGGCACCTCAGTCCTATGTCACTATGGGAAATTAATCGCCTAAATTAAAAAATTTTAATTAATATTTGTGTAGTGTTAAATGTTGTTATCGATAGAGATACGCAGATGGGGTATTATTTCATCCGCAACCACATCACAAAACTCATCATCCGCGCCAACGTTTTTTGAGCAAATTTCAAAGCCGCACCCGCCTGCCATCCGCTGATTGTTTTGCGGTCTAAGTGAACGTGGCGCGCTGGCGCTTCCATGTCACGGTTATCATTGTCTGCTATATTTGCTTTTTATTTATAAAAATACAGGTCCTTCTCAAAAAATTAGCATATTGTGAAAAAGGTTATTATTTTCCATAATGTAATGATAAAAATTAAACTTTCATATATTTTAGATTCATTGCACACCAACTGGAATATTTCAGGTCTTTTATTGTTTTAATACTGATGATTTTGGCATACAGCTCATGAAAACCCAAAATTCCTATCTCAAAAAATTAGCATATTTCATCCGACCAATAAAAGAAAAGTGTTTTTAATACAAAAAAAGTCAACCTTCAAATAATTATGTTCAGTTATGCACTCAATACTTGGTCGGGAATCCTTTTGCAGAAATGACTGCTTCAGTGCGGCGTGGCATGGAGGCAATCAGCCTGTGGCACTGCTGAGGTGTTATGGAGGCCCAGGATGCTTCGATAGCGGCCTTAAGCTCATCCAGAGTGTTGGGTCTTGCGTCTCTCAACTTTCTCTTCACAATATCCCACAGATTCTATATGGGGTTCAGGTCAGGAGAGCACAGTAATACCATGGTCAGTAAACCATTTACCAGTGGTTTTGGCACTGTGAGCAGGTGCTAGGTCGTGCTGAAAAACGAAATCTTCATCTCCATAAAGCTTTTTAGCAGATGGAAGCATGAAGTGCTCCAAAATCTCCTGATAGCTAGCTGCATTGACCCTGCCCTTGATAAAACACAGTGGACCAACACCAGCAGCTGACATGGCGCCCCAGACCATCACTGACTGTGGGTACTTGACACTGGACTTCAGGCATTTTGGCATTTCCTTCTCCCCAGTCTTCCTCCAGACTCTGGCACCTTGATTTCCGAATGACATGCAAAATTTGCTTTCACCCGAAAAAAGTACTTTGGACCACTGAGCAACAGTCCAGTGCTGCTTCTCTGTAGCCCAGGTCAGGCGCTTCTGCCGCTGTTTCTGGTTCAAAAGCACACGCCTGTGCACGGTGGCTCTGGATGTTTCTACTCCAGACTCAGTCCACTGCTTCCGCAGGTCCCCCAAGGTCTGGAATCGGTCCTTCTCCACAATCTTCCTCAGGGTCCGGTGACCTCTTCTTGTTGTGCAGCGTTTTTTTGCCACACTTTTTCCTTCCCACAGACTTCCCACTGAGGTGCCTTGATACAGCACTCTGGGAACAGCCTATTCGTTCAGAAATTTCTTTCTGTGTCTTACCCTCTCGCTTGAGGGTGTCAATGATGGCCTTCTGGACAGCAGTCAGGTCGGCAGTCTTACCCATGATTGCGGTTTTGAGTAATGAACCAGGCTGGGAGTTTTTAAAAGCCTCAGGAATCTTTTGCAGGTGTTTAGAGTTAATTAGTTGATTCAGATGATTAGGTTAATAGCTCGTTTAGAGAACCTTTTCATGATATGCTAATTTTTTGAGATAGGAATTTTGGGTTTTCATGAGCTGTATGCCAAAATCATCAGTATTAAAACAATAAAAGACCTGAAATATTTCAGTTGGTGTGCAATGAATCTAAAATATATGAAAGTTTAATTTTATCATTACATTATGGAAAATAATGAAGTTTTATCACAATATGCTAATTTTTTGAGAAGGACCTGTACATGCAATTGGTTGATGAAACATTTATTAAAATTAAGATAAAATTTGTACAAAACGAAATTTGTTTTTAAGAAGGGTTTTTCTACAAAGCAAAATTTAATGAAGTGGTAAATATCATGTCTGACGATTTACAAAACTTCATTAAGTGTAAAAACCATGTCTCCCGATATATGGCGCATCTTATGATCCTATCTAAAAAAATGAAAATAATTTTTGATAAAAAATGTTTGTAAAAAATATTTTAATGACACGGTTTTGGCGGTTATAGAGTTCTAATGACGGTGTTCAACTATAACCGCCGGTCTCACGGTTATATACTAACCGTCACACCCCTAAGTAATTGATGTATTCTGCCTTGCAACATTTGCCTGTGTTTTTATACAGTCAGTGGTGTTCAGATGAGCAGGGAAATTCCTCTCACACAATTATTTGCTAACATAGGCTATTTGTCCAGTGTAATGCAGATTGTACGCATTAGTTTCTGTTAAATAAACAAAGTCACTGGTAAATAAAATCAACCTTAGTATCAATAATTTTAATTGAATATCGATACTTTCAATATTCGCATCAGTATCAAAATTTCAATACTTAAAGATCGATTCGCCCATCCCTAGATTCGCCCATCCCTTTTTTTCACTTTCTCTTTGTTGATAAGAAAACTGGAGGGAAACTTGGCTACAGACACACACACACGTGCGCACACACACACACACACACACACGAAGTCTCTCTCTCTTTGTCTGTCCTGAGGCAGCAGCTGCTTTTAACTTGTTTTCTTGCGATCTGGATTAATTAGCACTTCTGATCAATAGTGGTGCAGATAAACATGTTGTTGTGTGTTTGATCATTACTGTCGCAGCCCTGCAGACATCGAACGAGCCCAAAGACTCTCCGTCCTCAAACACACAGAATAAAGCTCTTAAAGTGGCCGATTGTTTTAGAGTAAAATCACCAGGGCTTACTCGGTTAGTTTGGTGCTGGTTAGTGATCGGATGTTATTCAGACACACACACACACACACACACACACACACACACACACACACACACACGTACTAAAATGCCAAGAAGATGTTCTGGATAAAAGTGTCTTTAAATGTCTTTTGTCGTGTTTCACTGGGAGTTTTCTCTTTGGTTAAACATAACTCGCAGCGTGTTTTTGTGTGAATGAGCGTTAAAGCTGCTGTGAGAGTTTTTTGCATGCGATGTCAGTCACAAACACACGTGTGATTCGCTCCAGAGGAGAAACTGAACAGCTTTAATATCTGCTCACAGACTAAGTGTGAAGGATTCTGGGTAGCACAATCTTCTGTCTATTATTATTGGATTTAGAGCTTAATTAATGAGTCAATCAAAGTGTGTCAGAGATAAGAGATCCATTTGAGGGAATGATTTAATTTGTGTTGATCTGATGCTTTTATCCACAGACTTTGGTGCTTGACTGCTTGAGAGTTTTTGTCCATGGAGAGTCTTTTCCTTATCATTCAGTGTGTAATGGGCTCAGGCTCACTGTGCTTTATTGTGTTGTGATGGTCTATGATGAGTGTGAACAGCACATACAGTCACATGCAGCAGAAGTGGATCTGGAACGGTCTGGTGTTTGAGGAGAGAGATGGCTGATATATGAGCGTGTCTCAGTCTCCTCCGGTCTGGAGTAAAATAATAACACAGCTTCAAGGTGTGTGTAATTCAGACTGCTTTATTAAATGACTCCCGAGCATTGGGCATTAACAGTCTATTCAGTCTGGAGACGTGAGCCGCTGTCACCAGAGTGAAGGGAGAAAAGCAGCACACTCTCATAAATAAAGCAACTTCTGTTGTTGAGCTTCAGCTGGACACAGTATTATTCTCAAAACCAGCGCCGGCTAACCCGCACTGAGAAAAACAAATAGGGATGCACCGATCATGATTTTTCTTGGCCGATTCCGATACCGATTTCCGATTTTTTTTTTTCTTTAAGCAACAAACAAGAAAGAAGGAAAATATACATAAACAAGATGTTTATTTGGAATTTAATAGGGTAAACTGGCTTTTGGCTATTGAAAACAATAACCGTAACCATGTGAAATTAACGGCAAGTAAGTAGCCTACATTCAATACAAACATAGATGGTACAGACATCAGCATTTAGCTTTTGTTTTTGAATTGGGTTGAAACTACATCAACTGGCCTTAAATGAAAACATTAACTGTAACCATGTGAAATTAAAGGCAACAACTGCATAGTTCTTCAATCCAAACAACACGATCAACACACATTCAAGAAGATGTTTCTTAATCAGCATTCAGTATTTGTTTTAGTTTTTAAATTTGGTTTTAAATAAAAAAAAAGTCTTTACCAAGTATGCTATATAAAGTATGCTATATAAATAAATTATTCCAAAATGTTCAAATCAAATAATGTTGGTGCGAATAAAACAAAGATGCAAAGTGTTTCATTCGCCTAATAAAAAAAAAAAAAAAAATAGGGTAATGATTCACATCTATATTTTTTTACTTGAGCCAATGAAAAATAAATAACTATTGTCTCAAGTAAAAAAATATAGATGTGAATCATTACCCTTACATTTTTTTAATTGGATGAAGCACTTTTTTTGCAGTGTGCTACAGCAGGTGATTTTTTTAATCAAATTAAGTCGATGTAATTTTAAGGTAAAATAAAAATAATCATCCTATACAGAACTGACGTTTACTTCTGGCTTTTCAAACTTGTTTGCAAGTTCTACTTTACAAAAAGAAAAAAAGCATTTCAGTTTTGTCACAGTTTAATCCGTTTCGTTTCTCGTCCAACATGCGAGAACTTGAGCTGAACATCCCTTCACTGTCTGCGCTTGTGCAGGGCGCGGACCGCGCGGACAGGTACAGTACGCTCGGGCAGCTTCAGTGCGCGCTGGAAAGGGGCTCTTATTTGTGCGCCAGTACACCAGCGGCTGTTCGCTTCCTGCTATCTGTGCCTCAGACATGTAACTCTGCACTTCCAGTGCTGAACGGCTGACCGTGTCCTGCGCACAGATTCCGAAATACTTCTACACAAATGACATGATAGCGAACGATTACAATGTAGTCTGTGCACGCGGGCGCACTTCCGGAAAAATCGGCCGAAAAAAGACGAAAAACCGGCCGATTGCCGAACGCGTTTTTTAAGCAAAAACCGGCCGGTTCCGATTTAAGGCCGGTAAACCGGTGCATCCCTAAAAACAAATATTACCAACATCCTACAAAATTAAAAGGCAGGAAATCTAAGTATTACATTTATTATTATGTTGTATTATGGTTGCATTTAATATTGATTTGGCATTATAAAAACAGCGGGGTCTATCTGGTTTCCTCATATGTAAGGTTTGTAAGCTGTGTTCCAGAGGATTCTGTGGTTTTTGGAGACTCCTGGTCTGTTCCAGTCTGTGTCTGAGTGTGAAGACGAGCATGCACACAATACGACTGCAGGAACAGTGAGTTCTGATGCGGCTTGATGTTTCTCATTTCACAGTCAGAAAGCAGAATGATAATCGTGTTTCACTCACAGTCTGAGCGTCAGGAGACGGCTCACACATCCCGATAAAGCTCCTGTTAGATGATGTTTCTGTTAGTGAAACATTGTCTGCGCCGTTTATAATGTCATTATTCCATGATTAATCACTGCTGAAAGCAGCAGTGTGTGGAAATGATCTGAAATGACGAATGGCTCTTGTGTGTGTGATGATACAGACTCAAGCTGCATTATTATATCAGACAACACACAGCATCTCGCATCAAACACTGCTTCAGTCCAGCGAACAGAACAGCACTGGACACAGATCTGGTCCAGAGGGGTTTTAGGCACTACAGACGTGATCCTGATCCAGGTCCAGACCGCAGGCCAGCACTGTTTTATACAGCATCATTCTCGGTGGTGGACGAGTCGAGAGGACATTATCAGTGCACTTTATTTCACTTCAGCTCATATAGTGAATCCTCTACACCAGTGCTTCCCAAACTGTGGGCCGTAGCAGTATTGCAGGGGGGCCGTGGCTAGGCTAAATCAAAATATTAAAATAATTAAAATATTCTAATTGTTATAAAATGTGACCCCCCCCCCCCCCCACCTTTATTAAACAAATAAAAACACATAAAAACATTTTTCCCCCATTATAGCGAGGTGAGATTAGTGGTGGCGCACCCACACCCTGAGTTCCTGACGCCCCTGAAAGAGACAATCTGTTTATTAAATATATCTAATATACAAATCTTAATATATCAATGTACTATCAGCAAAAAAAAATTTTAACAAAGAGGTGGGGGGGGGGTTGTGGATCTTTTGCTATGTTTTTTGGGGGGCCTTACCCCTCTGAGGTATGGGAAGCTCTGCTCTACACACAAACTGTTCAGATGTATTAGTGAGTGGAGCCTCCTGCTGGTGTGGAGGAAAGATGTGAGCCACTGCATAATGAAGTTGAAATTGAAGCATCTCTGCTGCTGTGTAACTGAAAGTCCAAATGCATAATGGGATATTTTAAACAAACAGACACTCTGTCACCTCTCTGCATTTACATGCATTTCTGTCAGAATCTCATTATGTGTCTCAGAAGGTGAACAGAAAACCAGCGTTCATACTGTTTCCAGCATCAAACACGCAGAGCAGCGAATGTTTCTCTAGCTCATCAGTGACAGGCTGTGATGAACACACACACACACACACACACACACAAAGACAAACACACACACACACACACACACACACACAGACAAACACACCACACACACAAACACACACACCACACAAAGACCAAAGACAACACACCACACACACACACACACACACACACACACACACACACAAAGACAAACACAGACACACACACACACACACACAAAGACACACACACACACACTAAGACAAACACAGACACACACACACACAAAGACAAACACACACCACACACACCCACACACACATACATACACACACACACACACACACACACACACACACACACACACACACACACACACACACACAAAGACAAACAAACACAAACAAAGACAAACAAACACACACACACACACACACACACACACACACTCCACAGACAGACACACACACACACACACACATACCTACTTAACCCCCCAATGAGGACCTATGACTGAATACCCTACCTTTGGGTACATCCCTTTCTGAATGGTCTAGAGACAAGAGAAAGATATAACTGCACTACAATGAAGCCTTCAGTACAAATATCACTTGATATTTTCAATTAAAAACCTTCTTTACAGACCTGACATTTTTACCTCACTTTGGGGACAGTATTTTTTATGTCAATTTGAGGACAAAACACAAACTCTAATCAAGTGAAACTTTGAGGACTATGTTGATACACAATCTCTGGTTGTGATATACTTTAAGGACTTTTAGAAGATACATATAATTTATGCTAATTAGAAACAGAAGTACAATTCCAAGTTCAAATATTGGAAAATGACGTAAATGTGTGACATGGTAAAGTTGTTTTTTCCTATTTGAAGGTTATGGATTGGTAAGCTTTTCCACTGCATAACTGTCTTTGAAAGAATAGAAAATATTTTTTTCCTACTCATTTATGATTGGTTACTTTTAACAATTAGGCCATCACACCTGCATTGTCATTAATAGGAGCACAGGATGTAGGCCAATGCCAATAATCAATAAAAAAAAAGGGTCCTGTCCATGATTTCAAAAAAATATATAAAACATTTAATAATTATTACTTTAAAAACAAGTGTGTCTATTGCAATGAATCATGCCATGACAACTTCCTGCAACTCTCTAGTTCAATTTGTATGTATTTTAAAAAATACTATCCATAAAACATTTAAGGCATGACTGGCATGAGAATTCTGATGATTGTGAAAAGTTCTATACAAATAAAAATTACTTAAATTGTCAAGTGAATGACTTCAATGTTTGGAATACAGTGGTGATACACAAAACTCCAATTTAATGTCACTTTGGAGACTCTAGTGATACACAAACTCCAATTTAATGTCACTTTGTGGACTCTAGTGATACACAAACTCCAATTTAATGTCACTTTGGGACTCTAGTGGATACACAAACTCCAAATTTAATGTCACTTTGGGGACTCTAGTGATACACAAACTCCAATTTAATGTCACTGGGGGACTTGTGGACTCTAGTGATTTACACAAACTCCAATTTAATGTCACTTTGGGGACTCTAGTGATACACAAACTCCAATTTAATGTCACTTTGGGGACTCTAGTGACACAAACTCCAATTTAATGTGACTTTGGGGACTCTAGTGATACACAAACTCCAATTTAATGTCACTTTGGGGACTCTAGTGATACACAAACCTCCAATTTAATGTCACTTTGGGGACTCTAGTGAATACACAAACTCCAATTTAATGTCACTTTGGGGACTCTAGTGATACACAAACTCCAATTTTAATGTCACTTTGGGGACTCTAGTGATACACAAACTCCAATTTAATGTCACTTTGTGGACTCTAGTGATACACAAACTCCAATTTTAATGGACTGTGACTTCTGTGGGACTCTAGTTGATACACAAACTCCAATTTAATGTGGACTTTGGGGCCATCCTAGTGATACACCAACTCCCATTTAATGTGACATTTGGGGGACTGCTCGTGTATACCACAAACTCCAATTGTACTTGACTTTGGGACTCCTCGTGGCTACACCACCTCCAACTTACTGGTGACTTTGGGGACTCTAGTGAACACAAACTCCACAACCATTAATGTCCACTTTGGGGCTCTAGTGATACACAAACTCAGATTAAACATCACTTGATGGGATACCAGAGTTTAATCCAAAGACTACAGTCCCATCCAAAGACACCACCTCTGCAGTCAGAAAATTCTGGTCTGTTATCACAGTCCTCGTTAACAGGGTAGATCACTTTTTTACTTAGCAACTTAACTGGTGGAAATAGCCTCACCCCACTTGTTTGAGACTAGCCTACAAACGAATCTCTTTAATAAAGCATACAACTATTTAATTCAATGCCCAAACAATTTTATGCCTCAATAGTTAGCTTAATCACCAAACACACAGATTTATTTTACTGTTCATCCTTTACATTTAGTGTGAATGGCTTCCAAGCTCATACCATATTTGTGCCAACCTTAACCTTTTATAACTGGGTTAATGAAAAACTGGTCGTGGTGATGCCATTTCACCTGTTTTATTTAACTCCAAGGTGGCCTTTATATGCTATAATGTCCAGATGTATAAACACCATTTCCTTTAAAGTGACATTGGGTGAACAGAAAAGGGAAAAAAAAAAAAAAACATGAACAGAAACATAAAAAAAACACTTAATAGGAATAAGTTGCAGAACTAACTAATGAAAAACTAGCCAACACATTCGGCATTTTTTGAGGTTAACTATAGTAGCCTTCTAGTTGTGTTTCAACTTGTGTTTCAGTTTGTGTGTCCTTTTCAGATTCATACAATGAACACCAGAGTGATTACGTAAGAACTGTAGAACTCAAGGAACTTGGAAATGATGCCCAACAATTCCTTCCCAATACCTCTATACATCAATTCTCAAATGTTCCCCCTCTTTTCCCTTCAATCCTCCCTCTTTTTGCATCCCTTTACTTTCA
>NC_056611.1:24879593-24907093 GCF_018340385.1 Cyprinus carpio
CAAAACCAGACGCTTGTGCTCAGATACATGCTGTCTCGCCCGGAGAGAGTGCTCGCACTTAAAACATGTCTCCTCTCGATCAAACTGTGTCATGTGCACTACAAAACTGCTCTATGCTCTGTGGTTAGATATTAATTATGTTCGCACCTTTCGAATTTCTACCCTTTTGTGTTCACACATCTTTTCTGTGTGCAGTGTGAAACGCTCTGATCCATTAACATGGGGCTCGGAAAAAAATACGCATCTCAGACACACGCAGCAGAGTAAGTGGAACCTGGAGTTACGGAGGCATATGCCACAGTCTGTTGTACTTTCTGGTTCTCAAACGCGATCGCCCATATAAGTGCGCGCGCATTCTGATGAAGATTGGACGATGCATTACTTGCGGCAGTATCCGGACAGATGGACGACGGGAAAATCGATGCTATAAAGTTTACTTTAGAGAAATCGCCGCACGCTTCAAATCGCGGATTTTTATGACGACACGCATTAATCGCACAGCCCTCATTATTAGCTTACTTTCTCTTATCGGGATAGTTGTTTCCCCAGCCCATCCCAAACTAACTAATACTGCGGTCAAAATAGCAAAGCAAAAAAAATACACTAGAAAGGAGGTTCTTTGTTTTGTTTTTTTTTTTTTTAAGCACACCTTAAAAAGTTGTATGATATTTTAGCATATCTACTACATCAAGCCAGGTACTTCTATATCTCACCACCAATGGGTTTCACATGCAACTGAAATCAAACAAAGAATGTGTTCTGGACTTCACTGTAGACTTCACGCTGGAGAAAGACTCTCCTGGTGATTAATCAGTCACCGCTCTGTATTCAAGAACAAATCTCCTCTGAAAAAAGCCTCCGTAGGAGAAAAACTCCACGTCCTAAAGAGAAACAATACATAAGCTCACAGTCCCGTAATTGAACTAGTATCATTAAAGAAACTTCCTTCAAAATGTACAAACTATTAATTTCCACACTAAAATAAAGACGTTTGCTAGTAGTGCTTTTTTACCTTATATGTATACATATGGCAGACTATGTAATAGGGCTGCAGCACAGGGCTGTTGTTTCCATAATTATTTTTACCCAAATACAGGATGCTGTTCATATAATTAGAATATCATCAAAAAGTTGATTTATTTCACTAATTCCATTCAAAAAGTGAAAACTTGTATTATTATATATCATTCATTACCACAGACTGATATATTTCAAAATGTTTTATTCTTTTAACTTTGATGATTATAACTGACAAACTAAGGGAAACAAAAATCCCAAATTTAGTATATCAGAAATTAGAATATTCTTTAAGCACCAATACCAAACGAAAAGGAATATTTTAGAAATCACTTAGGCCCAAACTGAAAAAGTATGAACATGAAAAGTATTGAGTCATGTACGTGCAACTCAAATACTTAGTTTGGGGCTCCTTTTGCCTGAATTACTGCAGGCAATGCTGCACCCGATGGCATGGAGTCGATCAGTCTGTGGCACTGCCCTCAGGTGTTATGAGAGCCCAGGTTGCTCTGATAGTGGCCTTCAGCTCTTCTGCATTCTTGGGTCTGGCATATCGCATCTTCCTCTTCACAATACCCCACAGATTTTTAAAAACTTCCTGGTATACGGCTGTGTTGACCTTGGACCTCAGAAAACACAGTGGACCAACACCAGCAGATGACATGGCACCACAAACCATCAGCTGACTGTGGAAACTTTAACACTGGACCTAAAGCAAACGTGGAATTGTGTGCCTCTCCTAATCTTCCTCCAGACGTCTGCGGACCCTGATATCCAAAGGAAATGCAAAATTTAGCTTTTATCAGCGGAGACATAACTGTGGATCCAACTCAGCAGCAGTCCCAGTCCTTTTTGAAGGCGGAAGGAACGCTTCTGACGCTGGTTCTGTTTGTTCAAGAGATGGCTTGGACAACAGAAAATGCGACAGCTGAAACCCATGTCGCTGCATACAGCTGTGTGATAGTGTGTTCTTGAAGCACATGACTCCAGTTGCAAGTCCACTCTTTGTGAATATCTCCCCACATTTTTTGAATGGCGTTGTGTTTTCACCAATCGCGGCTCCACGAGGTTGTGGTTATACCTATTGCTTTGGTACAGCTTTTTTATTACAGCCACATCTTTTCCTTCCCTTCGCTCTCTATTAATGTGACTTGGGGGACGACAGTAGCTCTGTGAACAGCCGAGCCCTCTTTGCCCAATGACCTTTTGAGTCTTGCCCTCCTCGTGCGAGTGGTGTCAATGAGTCGTCTTTGTGACAACGTGTCAAGTCAGCAGTCTTCCCATATGATTGTGTAGCCTACAGAAACAAAAAAAAAAACAACTAGATACTGGAGAGACCATGTGTAACGGCTTCTCTTGCAGTGTTTTTGAGTTAATTAGCTGGATTAGAGTGTGGGCACCAGGTGTCTTCAATATTGAACGGGCTTTTCACGAATATTCTAATTTTCTGAAGATGGCTGAATTTGGCGAATTTTCTTGTAGGTTTGGTCAGGTCTATAAACATCAAAATTAACAAGAATATAAACATTTGACTATATATCAGTCCCTGTGTCGTAATGGAATAAATATAATACAACAGTTTCACTTATTTTGAATGGAATTAGTGAAAAGATATACATCACATTTTTGATGGGATATTCTAATTATATGGGACCAGCCACCTTTAATACACCGAACGACTAGCTTATTATAGCTATATAATATTTTTGATGAAATTTGACTGCATAAGTAAATATTATTATGCTGGGAGGGTGGCAACCATGAACCTCATACTTAAATCGCCCTTTTTGTTTTTTGGTAAATTGAATATGAATGTGAATATGGAAAGATCTTGGCCTTTTAGTTATTAATAAAATTTCTCTTGAAGCCCAGTCTTGTCTGTTTTTTGCAAGAAATGTGATGCTCAGCATCCTGAAGTGGAGTGGCATTTTTCTTTTGATGTCTTTTCTTCTTCTGTTTCTATGTGCAGACAGCATGCTGTCTCAATCCAGTGACTGGAAATAATATAGAATACATGATATACATACACATTCATACAATAATTATAAATACACATTATAGATTAATCAAGCTCATATATCTGATGATTCAAGCAGAACAGTAGAGCACAGATAATGGAAGGTGTATTCTAGGGGGACTGGAGTTCTAGTTTTTTCAAAAATGAAGAGGATTTTCTATCATTATGTCTACATAATACCCTGCAAACCACACATTTCTAATGCTCATTTGTGACTGTCTGTGAAAACCAGGCTAGTCTCACAAATCAAATATAAGATCTAAGAGAATAACAAGCATCAAATTTTGATTTCACCTATAAATATCACTATGATATTAGAATTAAGATATCAAGTCTTTATATTTTCACACAATGTTCTTTACATTATGTAGGAGGATATTTATGTTATGTAAAAAAAAAACCAAAAAAAAAAAGAAAGAAAAGAAAACAGTACATCAGTAAAAAGAAAATGACTTTAGCTGAATTTTTACTGCGTTAATCACATTCAAAATTTCATAAATATAGTTGGATTCTGTTGTGCATCCATTGTTTAAATATACAATACATATAAAATATGTCCCCAATTATCACACCCTTAAATATCTGCGATTATAATAAGTGATCCAACCATTAAACAACGAAAATTAATTATTTTAATTAGTCTATTACAGCTTATTAACAGAATATTACAATACTTTACAACACCATATTTTGTAGATAATCATAATTTATACTTAATCGTTTATTGAATAAGATTATATTACACAACACGTGACCCGTGAGAAACCATTAACTCAACTTGACTCAAGTTAATATGTCATCTGACCAATTATATCTACTATTACAAATGATATTCATAAAGAAACAAATATCTGTACAACAAATCATTAAATGCGATGAAAGATGCCATATATTTGGACAAGGAAAAAAATTCCTTAACATAATATATACTTATCAACGATATTAAAATCCTACTAACATTTACCTTTAATATTTTACATTTCTTTGTCATAAATTATAGATCAGAAGCTGTATTTACAGTAAGCTTTATATATGATCACAACTCACCTCTGCTCTTTAATCGCTGCGTAGGTCTTTCGCGGGAAAATGAGGATCAATGTTTTGATGTCTTAGGCACGTGTCATCCGCCGACATGTGTATGTAAATGACGTTGTGACGTTTTTTGGATTGCACGTTGAAGTTGTGCGTCCGTCTATTTGTATTTAAAATAAACAGAAGTAAAGCACTTACACCTCATAAACACCTTTTCCTATCAATTAATTACTTAACAAAGCTGTAAAGAGACGCCTAAAATATAAAGCAAAAAAAAAAATAATAATAATTATAAAAGCGAATACATCTTGTGTTGTGTTCTTCCAGATGTATTGCGCAGACCGAACGTCACGTGACAGACAATTATCGCGAGTGTTCCGATTCAGTTGCTGGTTACAGAGAGATCTCTTGTTAAAAGGCAGAGGTTTTCTTCTTAAAGCAGAAGTTCTATTATGATTAACATATGTTTCATATAGGTGGAGAAATCCACGTGTAAATTAATTTATGGCATCATAAACATTTTATAGTAAAACAAACCTCATTAGGCTATAATACAAAATTATAAATTCTAACCAATGTGGTTTGAACATTAGTAATTTCAATCATTTTATTATTACAATTAAATAAACTAACTTACCTTCTTAACAACACATTTAATTCTCACAGATTGGTGTCATTTGTTTTTTTTTTTATGTGTAATTATGATATGCAAAAATCTGTAAAATCTAACTTTCACTCAGGTGCTTCAGGCATAGATGCTCATCTACAAGCATAACTTTTCTCCCCATAGATTTTACATCTAGAACAATAAGAATAGGAAAGGGATATTACAAAACATTGTGTTAAAGGGTTCATATGTTGCTAAAAAGAACATTATTTTGTGTAATTGGTGTAATGCAATGTGTTTATGCAGTTTAAGGTTAAAAAAAAAAACACATATTATTTTCCATATAAAGTACATTTTTAGTATCGTTATTGTGCTTGATTCCTCTGCATTGCCCCCTCTATGGAAATGTTACGCCCCTTAACATACTGTGATGCGTGTCCCAGCACGATGAGACAAAACCAATAAAACCCATTACAAACAAGGCATTTGCTGCATCCAGTGGGGACATAACTACTGATTATAATGACTTATAATGTCTTTTTTCATGTTGCGTATCGCGCTGCGTAAACATAAAACCATGTCTGCATTTGTGATCGGAGAAACAACAAACAACAAGTGCTACTCTACACTGCTTAAAACTCACGTTTGAATCATCAGTGGCACAGTCTTTAAATATGTAAACGTACTTACAGTCTGTGAGTCAGAAGCGCCAGACTGTCCTTGCAAAGTTGTTATTGCCCCACTTTATAGAAACATACACCGGTATTGTAGTCTAATCTCACAGGAAACAGTCCTCTGTAAAATACACTGCACACATCTGAATATTAGGGTTGGACTGTTCTGGAACAGTGTTGTAATTCAACTTATCCACTGATTTTTAGTTGTGTCCTCATTTGGAAGTAGTATCAAGGTTGCTTCTCTTTCACAATGAAACACACAGCGACTCCACGATATGGTGCCGGCGGCAACAGAGAGAATAAAAGTTACACCTTCTTTCTTTGCGTGGGCGGCGTTATGCAAATCTTCCCACATCGTGACGTAGACATGTGGGGCGTGTTAGAATGAGGTATTTTAGGAGGACGTGGTTGAGTCTTAACTATTTCATACTATTCATTAATGAATGTCTGCTTTTTAGGTATACAGCATTTCATTTAGAACTGTGGCCAAAAGAAATTATGAAAACAATATTATCACAATATCTATGACAGTTAAAAATAATACTTCTGTCAGTCAAATTAATTTCAGATTTTGTTTATTTTGTGTTTTCTCACATTCAGTGTACGAGTGTAGAGAGGCAGAGAGTTTGATACTGTGGTCCTTCAGGTAAAATGTTAAACAGGTAATAAACCATCATCTACTATGATGATGTGTCAACCAGATACTGCGACAATTATTTACAGTATGTATTTGTAGTATTATATTAATGATCAATTATCATGATTTTGATCCTTAATTGCATTCTCAAAAAAAAAAAAAAAAAAAAAAAAAAAAGGATTTAAAACATATGCATGACCAATATTGTCTTGACCTTAACTGATATGTAGTGTTTTAATTGGAATAAAGCCAGCTTCCACTATTATTTCTTAAATTAAGTCCTACTTAAAATATCGGAAACAAACATATTCCTTACAAATTGTATAATAACCAAAAAGTTCTAAAAGTATTACAAATCAGCTGACACATTCACATTTGGTGTAGAAATAATGTTTTCTTGACTTGATTAGAGTTCATCCCAAAGCTGCTGAAGTGAAGTTAGAAGAGTTTGTGTCAGTGTCTCTCGCCCTTCCCCCACCTCAGCTGATCACCCCTCCCCCACACAGCAGCACACACACTGTTGAGCTGTTTGACTGACTCCTGTTGAACATTAGTGTGCTGCTGTGTGGGGGAGGGGTGATCAGGGCCATGAAAAGTTATGCTTGTAGATGAGCGTCTATGCCTGAAGCACCTGAGTGAAAGTTAGATTTGACAAATTTTTGGATATCGTAATTACACATAAAAAACAAATGACACAAATCTGTGAGAATTAAATGTGTTTTTAAGAAATTAATTTAATTGAAATGAATTTAATTTAATTTAAAGAAGTTTATTTAATTGTAATAATAAAATAATTAAAATTACTAATGTTCAAACTACATTGGTTAGAATTTATAATTTTTATTATAGCCTAATGAGGTTTGTTTTACCATAAAATGTGTATGTTTCCATAAATTAATTTACACGTGGATTTCTCCACCTATAGGGACTGCAGCATATGTTAATCAGTTCAACAGGAGTCAGTCAAACAGCTCAACAGTGTGTGTGTGTGCTGCTGTGTGGGGGAGGGGTGATCAGCTGAGGTGGGGGAAGGGCGAGAGACACACTCTTATAACTTCATCAGCACACTGCAGCTTTGGGATGAACTCTTATAATCAAGTCAAGAAAACATTATTTCTAAACCAAATGTGAATGTGTCAGCTGATTTGTAATACTTTTAAGAACTTTTTTTTTATACTTAATATATAATCACTTAATATTATTATACTCTAAGAATAAATAACAATAATAATGATAAACAATGAATAATGATAAGAAATCAGGACTTATATGATTGTGTTATTTAATCAGCGGCCTTCACCCCTGAGTGTTTGTGGGAGACGGGTGACAGCTCATAAGAGCTCATAAACTCAGAATACACAGAGAAAATTACCAGATCCATTTTATTCAAACCTTGGACAGACTATCTATACTTATTGTGGCTTAAACGCATTGAAAAATCAACTAATGTAAACATGCCCATCTGCTTTAATTGTGAAGAAATGTGCATTCAAAGCCTAATGTCCGTCTCCCCCCCCTATTTTTCTTTTTTTTTTTTATTTATTTTTATATTAATACTCAAAAAGAAAAAATAGTACACATATAATAATACAACCATTAACATAAAAGTGGTAGACAATAATAACAAAAAATAAAGTAGAAACAACAACAAAAAAAGAACATAAAAATACATTACAACCTAAAAGAATACAATTGAGACTTACATGTCATTAAAGATAAGAAAAGAGTTACACACATACAGTTTTAAAGCTTTTTTGTTTTTAGACAACTTGATTAATGAACGGTATTGCTCAAAATCTTTTATACAAACAAAAGAAAAGAGGTCTAGAGTTTTAATATTTGCATCTGTGGAGGTGAAATTTAGCAAGAAGCAAAATCAGATTCACTACATAAAATAGTTTATTTTAGATGGTTCATACTCAGTAAAACCCAATACGTCCTTCCAAAACATAATACATTCATTGTAAATATTACTACTTATAAAGCTTAAAACATCTCGCCAGCATTTGTTTGTAAGTGGACCAGAAGAGAAGAAGCACAGTTTCAACAGAGTCATCACAGAAAGAGCTACTGGAGGACATATCACCTTTCAATCTTTTTTAATGTAATGCTTTGAGGACAGAATTTATGAGTTTTGTAGGAAATCTCCTTTACTTTGTTAGTTAGTAAATAAGTATGAGGAAGCATCCACACTTTTTTTCCAGCAGATGTTACCCACTGTATTATTCCAATAGTCACAGCTAGCAGAGTAATAATATTCTGCTGAAATAATGACCGAACTATCCTATTATTATTACTGCATTGAGATGCAAAACATAATCTACCAACAAAAGTATCAACCAGATTAGGAGAAACCGGTGACAAAGCATGAGTATCTCTCAGTAAAGCAGCTACATCTGATGGGATAGACCCCATAACTATGGACAATTATTTTGGAGAGACAGGAAATTGAGAGTAATCTAAAAATTCTTCATATGAAAATAACAACCCTTGACGTCATGAAGTGACTGATCAATAGTATGTTTTTATCAAACCAACTCTGAAAAAATATGGATTTTCTCTTGTATAAAACACTACAGTTATTCCAAATAAAAGATCTGTGGGGTGAAAAGTGCTTGAATATTAACGACGAGCCCAGAGAACCTGTCTATGGAGAGCAGATCATACAGCTGGTGCTTTATCAATCTTACAGTTACACATGAAAAAAAATCAAAACATGATGGGGAATAAAGTTCCACAAAGACCCTGGGTTCTTTCTAAACTGTTTTAAGCCAATTGATGTTGAAAGTGT
The DNA here is from genome assembly GCF_018340385.1 of Cyprinus carpio. Taxonomy (NCBI): domain Eukaryota; kingdom Metazoa; phylum Chordata; class Actinopteri; order Cypriniformes; family Cyprinidae; genus Cyprinus; species Cyprinus carpio. The sequence continues at coordinate 24,888,372 of NC_056611.1, forward strand.
AACTTAAAGTACTGTACTCCAAAAGATGAAGCCCCCCTTTATCATGCGTTCATTAACAGATGTTCAATATAATGTGGATCAGACTGAGAGACATAAATAATACTCGAAAGGCCTTCTGCTTTTGTGACCTCTCACAGATAGATCTGTGTAGCCACTGGATAAATCTTTTTTCTGTTTTATTAATAAGGCATTGGTAATTTAAATTACATCTTTTTTTTTCAGATCTTTAGTTATTATTAGCACACAATATATTTTTTTCTTTCACTGGGATATTTATGGACAAAGGATTCATTACAGTTTTTAATGGCAAAAAGTTCACACTTTTGAACCCGTCTGCCCGTATCAAACTGCTCATGCATCAATAGTAACCATCTGTATTCGCCTTCATGCAGACTGATTGGTTTAGGACTTTAAAATAACGCGCGGACAGATCGCTTTATTGCATGCATTGAATCCGCTCCCGCGGTCCGCTGCTTCATAACTGCATCCGGGCTCTTCGCGTGAGATGAGGCGGGGGAGGGGCTGCACGCGCTGCCGTTACACAGAGACTGACGCGCGAGCAAAACTGCGAGTTTACGATTCAAAGTCGGAAAACACGTCACGAGTGCACCTGCTACTCAGTGTAGGTAAGTCAGTCTTTATTTAAAAACGAAATACTGTAAACTTGTTTTAAACAACTGTATTATCTTTTTATTCGTTAATGTGCAACTTCCGCAGTCTAATAATGATGACGTAATGGACTTCGTGATTGGTCAAATTTATAAACGATTCAAAAGGTGCAATTCCTACAATGGCCCATAGGAGCGCCATAGAGCCCTGATTCTCCCTGGCCTCTGATTGGTCAGAATCCCCAAAGTGTGTATCTTTCCGGAAGTGCAGTTCCTCCTAGAGGGCGCTGCATTATACACAAATCAGTGGGGGGGCATACACACTATACACACTTAATCACTTAAAAGTGCATTTTTGGGACAAATGAGATTTTAAGGCCAAACACCATTTTAGTGCATGCTAAATGCTATTATATAGTCAAAACAAATGAGGACATACAGACACACACACACACACACACACACACTAAGACAAACACAGACACACACACACACACATACTAAGACAAACACAGACACACACACTCCACAGACACACACACACACACACACACAAAGACAAACACAGACACTACGACACACAAGGACAACCACACACACAAAGACACCTCACACATGAACACAACCACACACACACACAACACACAAGACACCAAACACACAAGCACAACACACACCACACACACACACACCCACACACACACACAAGACAACACAAACACACACACGACAAACACAGACACACACACCACGAACACACACACACACACACAAAGACAAACCCACACCACACAAAGACAAACACACAGACACACACACACACTAACACCACACACACACACACACAACCACTCCACAGACACACAAACAAAGATCCAAACAACAAACAGAAAGACACACATGAACACCCACAACACACACACACAAACACAACACAAACACACCACACACACACACACACACAAAGACAAACCACACACAAACAAACACAACACAAAGACAAACAAACAAACAAACAAAAAACAAAACACAAAAACACAAACAAAGACAAACAAACACACACACACACACAGACAAAGACAAACACACACACACACACACACACACACACACACAAAGACAAACAAACACACACACACACCACACACAAGACACCAAACCACACACACACACCCACATAAGACAAACACAACACCACACCACACACCCACACACCACCACACACAAGACAACCAAACCACACACACACGACACCCACAAAGACAAAAACACAGACACCCACAGAAGACAAACAACACAACACACAAACACAGGACACACCCCACCAACAAACAAAGACAAACACAAACACACACACAAAGACAAACACAACACACACACACACACTGAAACAAACACAGACACACACCACACAAAGACAAACACAGACATAACACACAAACACAACACAGACACACAAACACACAAAGTACACAACACACACACACACACAAAGACAAACACAGACACACACACACACAAAGACAAACACAGACACACACACACAAACAAACACAGACACACAAACAAACACAGACACACACACACACACACACACCCAAACCAACACCAGAAACACAGCACACACACACACACACAGCCAAGCCAACACACACCACCACCCACACACACAAAGACAAACACAGACACACACACACACACACACACACACACAAAGACAAACACACACACACACAAAGACAAACACAGACACACACACACACACACAAAGACAAACACAGACACACACACACACAAAGACAAACACACACACTAAGACAAACACAGACACACACACACACACACACACACACACACACACACACACAAAGACAAACAGACACACACACACACACACAAAGACAAACACAGACACAGACACATACACACACACACACACACACACACACACACACACACAAAGACAAACAAACACACACACACACACACACAAAGACAAACACACACACACACAAAGACAAACACAGACACACACACACACACAAACAAACACAGACACACAAACAAACAAACACAGACACACACACACACACACACACACACACACACACACACACACACACATACTAAGACAAACACAGACACACACACTCCACAGACACACACACACACACACACACACACAAAGACAAACACACACACACACAAAGACAAACACACACACACACACACACACACACAAAGACAAACAAACACACACACACACAAAGACAAACACACACACACACACACACACACACACACACTAAGACAAACACAGACACACACACACACGCACACACACACATACACACGCACAAAGACAAACAGACACACACACATACACACACACAGCAGCGTGAGGATATGTCTCATTGAGGTTAAAGAGGTTGTTGATCTTCTGTTTGAACACATTCAGCACTCAGAGAATGAAACCACAGGGGCTGATTGGAAATCAGCAGATTATAACAACAAAGTGTGTGTGTGTGTGTGTGTGTGTGTGTGTGTGTGTGTGTGTTTGTCTTAGTGTGTGTGTGTGTGTGTGTGTGTGTGTGTGTGTGTGTGTGTGTGTTTGGACTGGAAACAGATGGTTGTAGATGTGATGTCTCTGAGCCAGAGGTGAACTCTCTTCTGGAGGAGACAGTGACATTGAGCCCCGGGACAAACAGAACATGAACCCGCGGGAAATCAGTGGCCTGGACACACATCTGTGCCGCTGACACTCACAAATACAAGACTCTCCACATGAGCATCGAGACGAGCTTCCTTCACAACTTTAAACTGTTGTTAGTTTTAAAATAATAACAGAAACACTTCAGATATTCATGAGTAAACTAACTGATGGAAGAGCATAATATCAGTGTTCTCTGTGTTCAGTCAAGACGATACTCTCTAAGACCAGACCTGTCCGTTTAAAGATGCATTTATCCAAAATGTGCTCTAGCTCTGTGTTTTCCTGGGAATCAGACCTGCGACTGCGCCGATGCTGGTGTTTGTATTAGTGAAGGAATAATTATTTTTAAAAATGTCCTCAAAGCTGGAATTGAGGGTGAATGAATGACACAGTGCTGGTTTTTGGCGAGCACAGATCTGTAGATCATATTGTGTCACTGTAGCAGTTTGGGTTAACGTGAATAATTTAATAGCCAGAGGGCAGAGCGTCCACTGCCACTCATACCAGCTCATGCATATTCATCAGCAGATTAGAATAATGTGAAATTTGTAATTATGAAGGGTGCTGTAGACAGTGTCAGTGTTTAGAGCTCCTGAGAGCCGCGGGGCCGCAGACACACAGGAGCCCAGAGCCGTTTAACAATTCACTGCAGATCAGCGGCTCAGACTTTATTTACTATCAGAGGTGACGCATGAGAACGGCTCATCACGGAGCCAGAGAAGAAACCGCAGAGTAAATTGAGTTGGGTGGCTTTTAGTTCATGGCTGTATGCTTGTGTGCTTCTCTCCAGACAACAGCGTGAGCTTTAGCAGATAAACATGTGGAGCTGGGATACAGCATCCTTTGCTCCAGTCAGATGCTCTCTAGGATGAGATGGTCTCTCCTCATCAGACCAGCTACTGACCCATGACAGCAAGCATCCGGATCCAGACATCCACTTTTAAACTCTCTATTTTTTAATATGTTATGAACAGAACTGTGACATTTCAAACATACTTTCGCCGTGGAGTGAAGGGTGAAGGCGGAGCGGTGTTTCTGAGATCAGTGAGCGAGGAGTGGAGCGGTGGTGATTATTAAATGCTCGGAGCGTGGAGGGGAAGTTGTTGCCGCTCACATACTCTGCCGGACACCACCACCCAAATGTGGCTTTTTGTTAATGACTTTCCTCCTTAGGGCTGCAACTAACTCTTATTTTGATAATTGATTAGCTGACTGATTATTTTTTAGATTAATCGGATTTAAAAAAAAACCACAATTTTCTTTATTTTAATTTTATTGACAAAAACACACTCTTCCACATTCTGCCCAATGTTCTTCAAATAAATGTGCCAACTGAATGCTATGAAAACATACAGTGCTTAACGATTTATTTGACCACCTGTCATAATAGAGAAAACACAAATATTTTAGGAATCTGTCATAAAATGTAAATCTAAAAATGTTATTGTCATTTATTGCGCAAGTAACAAACCGAAACAACTAAATAGTATTTATTCACATAATAACAAAAATTGCTTGCATGCTTGCTGGCATTGTTTTTGTACTTTTTAAATAATTGTGTATCTGAATAAAAAAAAATTATAAAGCACTGGACTATTTTTTTCTGCCTTTCTTTTATAGATAACAGCAATAATTATACTATAGCATTAGAAATAGCCTACTACTGTAACTAAAGAGCTTATGCATATTGGAGTAGAAACCAATACAGAAAGCTAAAAAAATATTTTGGTAATTAAACATCACAGCAGTTAAGAGCAGCGGTGGCACAAACCTTACAAAATTGGTTAAAAACCTTCCATAAATTAGTTTTAATAAATTTGTTAATCACTGTAGGCAATATAGTTTAAATCTCTATATCAAAAATTAAAATAATAAAGATAATTAAGACGAATAAAATCACAGTAATGTTCTGCAGGAACACTTTAATCACAGTCAGTCTCCTCTTACTGTCATTCCTTTATCCTGTAATATCATCTGACATTTATATTCAGCTGTCCCTTCAGTTTCTAGTACTCTCATAAATTACTTGCACCGCATGTTGACTTTTGAACATAAATTTAATAAACAGATATTCCAGCAGAGTGAATGTTTTTGTGCTGAATAGTGTCTCCCTCGTCTCTCTGTGTTGTGTCTGTTTAATGTGTGTCTGCCGCGCTGGCGCTCTTTCAGTAAAGATTTGAACTTTACGCAGACTGTCAGGACAGGCCTTTATGTAAAAATGGAAAGGCTTGGTGAATTTGTGACATTTACAGATAAGGATATGACCGTTAACTGAAAGTTTTTTTGCGCTGAGGATGCACACACGTATCTGTCAAAGCGACTGACGGCAAGCCATTACTCTAATGCATCAGCTTGAAGCTTAAAATAAAGGTTTCTCATGTTTTGGGCAGCCTGGATCACGTGCTTACCCTGCAGGAGCTCATTCTGTTTCCTCCACTATTTTTGTGTTACTCAGTGCTGTAATTTGATGCAACCAGCTGAAGTTGGACGTGCACTGTGGGCAGACCCGACCAATCGATAATGAGAATCGTTGTCGATGATTTTCATTATTGATAATAATCGATTTTATCGATTAGATGTTGCAGCCCTAGTCCTCCTACAGGATTTAACACAGAGTAACAGCTCACTAACAGTTACGAAATACCCTGTAACAGTCTGGCACTGGCAATTCTAGGTGCATTTTTCATCAGTTAATTTCTTAAATGATCCTTTGACTATGTTCTGGTCGGCCGTCTAGTGGCAAAACTTTTTTTTTTTTGGCTCGATGCCAAACTTACCTGCCGACCCCTGGTCTAAAGCACAAGGCACAGGTGCATTTAGTGTGTGTCTGAATCTACTTTAGACCCATGGTCTAAAGCTTTGTCCATATTCTCTTACTGAGTAAGGGGTGTGTTTTGGGCGTAAAGTGCAATAAACCAACCAGAGTCTCTTCTCCCATTCCCTTTAAGAGCCAGTTGTGCTCGTGCCATGACAGATTCACTATTTACACGGCAAGCGCACAGACTGAATGTGTCTCAGAGAGGAAACGGATCTACTCGTGTGTGGGCAAATACTGTAGGTAGCCTATTTATTATGATTGATGTGATTATTGTTGATGATGTTTTTTTGGTTTTTTTATTTTTGTGTAGTATACAATATAATAATCTTTTATTTTGTTTTTTTTTTTTTTCATATTTGGCATGTTTGTGTGCTGTGTGTGTAATAAGCAGAGTGTCCAAGCATTATGGACCCACCTATAGGAGCATATTACTAACACGCTCTTTAAATAACAACAAAAATACTGCACCATTGACTGTAGACCAGGTTTTAGTTGGTCAAAGGTGCAGTCTATTTCAGTTGCCTCAAAATAGCAATGTGCCAACAATGTGCCTGAACACACCTCATTTCAGACCCGCACGTCCATGGGAGCAAATGCATTTGCTATTTAAACAACATTGTGCAGGATAACTGCGTCAGGCTGAAACTAGTAAACAGCATTGCGCCAGTGTTTGAAAGGGCCCTGAATGTTGGATGGCATTCTCTCAGGTCTCTCTGGATTGACTGCATCGTTCTGGCATGGATCTGTGTGTCCAGTGACTCCGAACTCTTTAACTGATGTTCATCTCCTCCATCGCCGTCTCCCCTTTCACGACACAATCTCTTCTGCTCACATAATCATTTACATTCTAATGTGTTCCGTTATTCAGTTAGTAGTGCAGTCAATGTTCAGTCAGCGGCTCGTTATCATGAAATGAACCCTTCAGGGTGATTTAGACGTCACCTGCTATTCATTTCAGGTCACGTGTGTGTGACTGTGTGTGTGTGTGTGTGTGTGTGTCTGTGTGTGTGTGTGTGTGTGTGTGACTGTGTGACTGTGTGTGTGTGTGTGTGTGTGTGTGTGTGTGTGTGTGTGTGTGACTGTGTGTGTGTGACTGTGTGTGTGTGTGTGTGTGTCTGTGTGTGTATGTGTGTCTGCGTGACTGTGTGTTGTTTGTGTGACTGTGTGTGTGTGTGTGTGTGTGTGAGACTGTGTGTGTGTGTGTGACTGTGTGTGTGTGTGTGACTGTGTGTGTGTGTGTGTGTGTGTGTGTGTGTGTGTGTGTGTGCGCCTGTGTGTGTTTGAGTGTGTGTGTGTGTGTGTGTGTGTGTGACTGTGTGTGTGTCTGTGTCTGTGTTTGTTGTGTGTTTGAGTGTATGCGTATGCGTGTGTGACTGTGTGTGTGCTTGCCCTCATTGCTGTGTGTGTGTGTGTGTGTGTGTGTGTGTGTGTGTGTGTGTGTGTGTGTGTGTGTTTGTTTGAGTGTATGTGTGTGTGTGTGTGTGTGTGTGTGTGTGTGTGTTTGAGTGTATGCGTGTGTGTGTGTGTGTGTGTGTGTGTGTCTGAGTGTGTGTGTGTGTTTGTGTGTGTGACTGTGTGTGTGTCTGTGTCTGTGTCTGTGTTTGTTGTGTGTTTGAGTGTATGCGTATGCGTGTGTGACTGTGTGTGTGTCTGTGTGTGTGTCTGTGTGTGTGTGTGTGTGTGTGTGTGTGTGTGTGTGTGTGTGTGTGTGTGTGTGTGTTTGAGTGTATGCATATGCGTGTGTGTGACTGTGTGTGTGTGTGTTTGAGTGTATGCGTGTGTGTGTGTGTGTGTGTGTGTGTGTGTCTGAGTGTGTGTGTGTGTGTTTGTGTGTGTGACTGTGTGTGTGTCTGTGACTGTGTCTGTGTTTGTTGTGTGTTTGAGTGTATGCGTATGCGTGTGTGACTGTGTGTGTGTGTGTGTGTGTGTGTGTGTGTGTGTGTGTGTGTGTGGTTCAGCTGTAGTTTTGATCCTGTTTAATCAACTCTGTTGAAACAGGAAGTTTGGGGCGAGACGTATTTGACTGACTAACTGCAGTTTCTGATTCATTGCTAATGATTTGCTAGTTAGTAGAGAGAGAGAATCTGATTGGACAGAAATTTTGGGAATGATGTCACAGAGAAGAGAAAGACAGTAGAACATTACTGTTGTCTTGAGATGAGCTCTGAAATATAGACAGTAAAGTAAAGGACACAGAACAGTTACTAACTCACTCACTGTCTGTAACGCTCGCTCGTGCACATCATCTTTATCTCACAGAGGGAAATTAAAACACAAATGAGCTCGTGTGAGTGTTTATTGTGCGTTTATCTGTAGCCCACTGATTTAATTATATCTGATTAGTTGGAAAAATGAACGTTGTCCTATTTATTCGTGAGCGTAATCATGCATAAAAAGACTGAGGTTCAGGAAAGAAGCATAATTAATATAGGTTTTTAATATTCAGCGCTAAACACTTCAGTACATGTTTGTGATTTGCATAGAAATACAGTGAACAGGTCAAGAGCAGCGGCTGCAGCAGAGACACTAAAGATCTCCCTCGTCTGTGTGTTCACTGCAGATCTCATGAGTGTGTGTGCATTGTGAGGAGCAGCATTGTCTCTGTCTGTCTTAAGACTCATCTGGAAATAAGTTTCCAGTAAACCAGTTCTCCAGTGATGATAACTAACATCATCTCCAGTTCTGTTCCACCTGGAGATTTGTGTTTAAAACTTCTGGGATTCTCAAATGTAGAGACGACATATATCTGTAAATGATGAATGAATTCGTACGAGACTCAGTTCAGTGCATTCGTGAGTCATTATTCACGGCACTAATTAAAGAATAATCCATATACCGCCAGAGCCTGATGTTTTATTCAGCAATTAAAAAGATAACTGGAACCAATAAATCTTTTCTGCTAATGAATGTGAGCTGTGGGAGATCGAGCAATTAGTTCATTAAAGCGTCGGATCGGGTCATAATCTGAAGTTATGATTCAGTAATTAGTTTCACTGTGGGACTGTCTGGAACGTTCCAGTTTCCCCACAGAAATGACTGGAAATATAATAACGGATACCACTGAGATTACTGACAGCAACAATCAAATAAAACACAGTGGTTCATATTCATAATTACATAACAGAGAAAATGTAATTTGCTCTTTAATCACTGTCTAGCGTAAAATGACCAACTGGTTCATATTAATCTTCAGCTTTGTTTCTCTCATAATGACAGAAGCTCATGGGATTTCTGAGCGAATGCAAGAATGAAAATGATGTGAGTTTTTCTTCGTGGTGAATGAGAAATGAAATTAAACGCTTTACTGAGTGAAGTATTAATGTACAGACATATGCCTGCCCTGATATTCACCCTGACACTTTTCACAACAACTATTACAGGTCATATCAAAATATGGGTGAAAACTTGTGTGATGTAGTTTCTTGTTCATTACAGGTAATGATTTATTGTTAATATAGCTTTTAGAAATAGATTTTAATGTACAATAGTAGTAAATATATTACATCATTTCATAAAGTTAAACTGAACTTTTATTTTGTGAAGAGCTTTGAGTTTCTGTGTGTGATGATCACATTTCACTCCGATCTTGCTTTGATATTTCACATGTTATGCAACAGCATTCAGACAGATCTTACCTGAAGCTGATTTTTCATCAATTTGTGTATGTATAGTAGAAGTTTAAAGGAATATATTCTCTGGCAGTGTGTGTGTGTGTGTGTGTGTGTGAGATAGTGTGTGTGTGAGAGTGTATGTGTGTGTGTGTTTGTGTGTGAGAGTGTATGTGTGTGTGTGTTTGTGTGTGAGAGTGTGTGTGTGTGTGTGTGTGTGTGTGTGTGTGTGTGAGAGATAGTGTGTGTGTGTGGAGTGTGCGTGTGCGTGCGTGTGTGTGTGTGTGTGTGTGTGTGAGAGATAGTGTGTGTGTGAGAGTGTGTGTGTGGAGTGTGTATGTGCGTGCGTGTGTGTGTGTGTGTGTGTGTGTGTGTGAGATAGTGTGTGTGTGAATCCTGAGTTCACTGCAGCTGGAGTGTTTTTATTGGCTCTGCTTGTTTCTCTATAATCAGAGTCTCTCTCTGATTCCTCCGCACACAGACAGATGTAATTTAGTTTCTGGCCACCGCTCGTGTTCACAGTCCTCACATCCAGAGAGCTGATCAAACCCTATCACAGAAACACAGATTCAGTCGTGCTGCGGCTCATTTACAAACGTGTGTGTTTGTGACAGACTGAGAGTAACTGAACATCAGGACAGACACACCAGACGACGCATCAGTCTCTCTCTCACACAGAGGTTTTGCCAGACCAGCCGCTCATTTCTAAAGGACAGACAGATGAAGCCCAACAGAGCCTTTGCCAAACACAGATGGTCCAAACAAACGTGTCCTGGACTGTGTTTCTGAGTTGTGATGTGTTCATTTGGACTAAAAACACAGACAGACAGACAGCTGTGTCATATACTTCATATACTACTTACTATACCACTCTATGACAGTCTGTCTCAGGTAGGTAATGCCTGTCGCTCTTTCTCTGGGCTGGTTTACACTGGTTTACACTAGTTTAGGCAACAAATACGCCGAAAATTCCTGTCTGAACTGGGCTGCAGCGGTCATTCACGTCTGATTATTGAATCTCCATGTAATGTATGGTTGCAGTTCATTCTTCTGTGTGTGTGTGTGTGTGTGTGTGTATCCGTGTGTGTGTATGTGTGTGTGTGTGTGTGTGTGTGTGTGTGTGTGTGTGTATGCGTGAGTGTGTGTGTGTGTATCCGTGTGTGTGTGTATCCGTGTGTGTGTGTGTGTCAGTGATTATTCTTGAAACACACAGTATGTCGGTGCTGCATGTGTTTTTCTGTCTCCACAGACAGAAGCCCAGAATAAAAAGCCTGTCCTCTTTCTCTGTCACTCTCAGATGGATGTAGGACACTAAACCGGTCTGGAGTCTGCTGTGTTTTCAAGTCAAGTCACCTTTATTTATATATATATATAGAATACAGATTGTGTCAAAGCACTGTACACCATTAATTAGGAAAATAGTGTGTCAATAATGCAAAATGACTGTAGTAAACACTCAATTTTCAGTTAAAGGCAGTTCAACATTGAATTCAGTGATGTCATCATCAAGCACAGTTCAGTTAAAAAGCATCTGTGCAATCAAGTCGAAGATATTGCTGGATAATAAGTGTCCACAACTAAGCAAGCCAGAGGTGAAAGCGGTAAGGAACCACTGTGGTCTTATCCTGGTGGCCATCTAGGAGACAAGGTCTTGACTGTGGATCTGTTTCTGGGGCTCATCTAGTTGTCCTGGTCTCCGCTGACATTCAGGGCTGTAGAGGTCCTTTCTAGGTGCTGGTCCACCATCTGGGCTGGATACGTACTGGATCTGTTGGCTATGGTGACCTCGGAAAAAGAGAGAAACAGAATAATATTAACGTAGATGCCATTCTTCTAACGATGTAGCAAATATATTGTGTGTTATGGGAAGTGTTCCCGGTTCTGGTTGATGTAATTAATGCAGCCTAAAAATCCTTTAACGGATTTGGATATTAGAAGTGTATTAGTATGTTATGTGTAAGCCAGGTTAAAGAGATGGGTCTTTAATCTAGATTTAAACCGCAAAAGTGTGTCTGCCTCCCGAACAATGTTAGGTAGGTTATTCACGAGTTCGGGCGCTAAATAGGAGAAGGATCTGCCGCCCGCAGTTGACTTTAATATTCTAGGTATTATCAAATTGCCAGAGTTTTAAGAACGGAGCGGACGTGGAGGACTATAATGTAACAAGAGCTCGTTCAAATACTGAGGTGCTAAACCATTCAGGGCTTTATAAGTAATAAGCAAGACTTTAAAATCTATACAATGTTTGATAGGGAGCCAGTGCAGTGTTGACAGGACCGGGCTAATATGATCATACTTCCTGGTTCTAGTAAGAACTCTAGCTGCTGCATTTTGGACTAACTGGAGTTTGTTTACTAAGCGTGCAGAACAACCACCCAATAGAGCATTACAATAGTCTAACCTTGAGGTCATAAACACATGGATTAACATTTCTGCATTTGACATTGAGAGCATAAGTCGTAATTTAGATATTTTTGAAATGGAAAAATGTAGTTTTACAAATGCTAGAAACGTGGCTTTCTAAGGAAAGGTTGCTATCAAATAGCACACCTAACTGATGACGAAGAATTGACAGAGCAGCCATCAAGTCTTAGACAGCGTTCTAGGTTATTACATGCAGAGCTTTTAGGCCCTATAATTAACACCTCTGTTTTTTCAGAATTTAGCAGTAAGCAATTACTCGTCATCCTGGTTTTTATATCGACCATGCAGTCCGTTAGTTTTTCAAATTGGTATGTTTCGCCGGGCCGCGAAGAAATATAGAGCTGAGTATCATCAGCATAACAGTGAAAGCTAACACCGTGTTTCCTGATGATATTTTCCAAGGGTAACATGTAAAGCGTGAAGAGTAATGGCCCTAGTACTGAGCCTTGAGGTACTCCATACTGCACTTGTGAACGATATGATACCTCTTCATTCACTGCTACGAATTGATGGCGGTCATATAAGTATGATTTGAACCATGCTAATGCACTTCCATTAATGCCAACAAAGATTTCTAGTCTATGCAAAAGAATGTTGTGGTCAATAGTGTCGAACGCAGCACTAAGATCCAATAGCACTAATAGAGAGATACAACCACGATCAGATGATAAGAGCAGGTCATTAGTAACTCTAAGGAGAGCAGTCTCAGTACTATGATACGGTCTAAATCCTGACTGGAAATCCTCACAGATACCCTTTTTCTCTAAGAAGGAATATAATTGTAAAGATACTACCTTTTCTAGTATCTTGGACAGAAAAGGGAGATTCGAGATCGGTCTGTAATTAACTAGTTTTTTGGGGTCAAGTTGTGGTTTTTTGATGAGAGGCTTAATAACAGCCAGTTTGAAGGTTTTGGGGACATATCCTTATGACAATGACAAATTAATAATAGTCAAAGAGGATCTATGACTTCTGGAAACACCTCTTTTAGGAGCTTAGATGGAATAGGGTCTAACATAGATGTTGTTTGTTTAGATGATTTAACAAGTTTATACAATTCTTCCTCTCCTATAGTAGTTTCACTCTAAATGCACCCGACAGACACTCAGAGAGGGAACGGCTCATAGATTGATCGCTCTGTGCCGTAATTACACACCAATGCTTTCAGATTCAGTTATTTGCTGTATTTAGTTTTGATTTAAAAAATTCTTCTGACAGAAACACAGAATCTAAAATGACTTTGTGATTTCTCAGATTAGGGATAAATTCAATGTGACACAAAATGAGGTAATTAACCTTTGATCCCTGCAAAACCTTTAATTAGACTGTAGATGTGAGGGAGGGTGTTTGATGCCGGTGTTCATAAGCATCTGTAATTGCTTCAGTCTTTCACAGCTCTTCATCATCATCCTCATCATCACGTGTCTCATAAAGGAGATTTATTGACATCAACTATGTCAGTTTGCAATGCAAATAAATCAAAGTGACGCGATGATATTAAACAGAGGCGTTACAATTTACCAATCAAATGAAAAAGAAATAAGGGGATCATGTTTTTCTCACCACAAATGTTTACTGGCTTTTATGATTTGTTTGCCTGCGCAGGTTATCATTGAAGTAAAGAAAAGGCTGAAATTTAAATGCGGTGATTTGATTCTCTAGTCTTACTAAAGCGAGTGCTGAGCAAACCCTGAACACCAGACCACCTCAAACCCACAGACCCTAAACATGACCTCTGACCTCTGCAGACACAGCTGACCCGTCATCACCCTGTGCCATTGTGACTTCTGACCTTCATGTGTTAAACTCAGAGGAAGCTCCTCCTCGGACGGATGTATAAAGCGCTCCGGTCTGTGTTTGCTGGTGTCAGAAACAGAATAATAAGCACGTGAAGTGATGTGGAACTTGTGCTGTAGGAAACACTTCAACCTCATTAGCCTTCCAAAACAAAAAAGAGACTCTCAGAGAGAGAGAGAGAGAAGATAAAACCGGCCGCTGCTCCTCACTGACACTAAAGAGATGCTGAAGCAGAACCTGAGAGGTCCTGCAGTCTGTAATATGACAGCTGAGCGCTTCTAACAGATCACACACACGCTAAAGCACTGCACACAACATCACACACACGCTAAAGCACCGCAGTGGAGTGACACACCATTACACCAGCAGCCAATTAGAGGAGAGCGGGCCAGAGGACGTGAGTGTGCGTGTGTGCACGTCGTGTGAGAGATAATGTGTGTGTGTGTTCACTGTGTGTGTGTGTGTATGCACTTGGATGGGTGAAATGCAGAGCACCTTTCCTTTTTCTTTCCATAGAATCACGCCACGAGCAGTCATCCAGGTACTTTTTGCAGCCAATCACAGCCTGACTTGAAATCTCACTATTTTTCCTCTATTTTTTAATAGAAAAAAAAAAACTAAACAATGAGATGTCATGAGATGCCTAATGTTCCTCTTTAACATGTGCTTAATTTTTGTAAACATTTCTGGATTTCATGGAAAGACTTCAGAAAGTTGCAGATTTGCTGCTGTGGTGTGTGTTCTCTGAGAAATGAAAACCGTGGCGTCCTCTACGGAGGACAGGAATGAATCGCTGTCTCAGGAGGATAAATAGCGTAGTTTATCATGACTTCATAGTGAAGTCTGGTTTATGTCTCGTTTATCACCGTACTTCTTGAGCATTTCCTATTGTTTTCTTGTCTCTTGTGTTTCCTCTTGGATTCCTCTCTGGATTAAAGGGACGCTTCACCAAAAATGATCATTCTTCATCATTCACTCATCCTCAGTCATTCAAACATGTGTGAATTCTTCAGCGCAACACAGTGATATTTTGAGAGAAGTCTCAGTGGTTTTTTGTTCATATAATGAAAGTCAGTGGGCTTCTGTGTTGTTGGTTTCCAACATTCTTCAGAATATCTTCTTTTGTGATCCACTGAAGAAAGTCATAGATGCGAGGGGTCGATGATCATCTTTGTTTCTGATTCCTGTTTGACCTTGGTTTCGTGATCTTTCTTTATCTGTAAATTACTTCAGTTATTTTTTCTTACTCTAAAAATCGATGAACAAACCAATCATGCAGCGAGTCTTTTTGAAAAGTGCTGCATTGCCATGCGAGATGAGTGTTGCTGAATGTCTTCCTGTGGCGTCTCGGGTACAGCCCTGAACACGTCTCTGTGACGAGCGAGAGCGATCTGGGATATTAAATAGCTTGCAGACCCAGCCATATTCAGTCCACGAGACACTAGTAGATCATTTACAATGGTTATTTTTAAAGCAATGCATAAGATCTTTTTTTGCTGAAGCCTGGCCCTGATTATTCTATATTGTAATTTGCATTTAGAATGGACATTACTTTGTCAAGAGGCTTTTAAAAGCATTCCCCCCAAAAAAATCTTGACGTGTGGGTCACGAGTCTTTTCAAGGGCTTTGAGTTCAAAAGGATTCAGTAAAATCTGAGTCAGGAAACAGAAAAGCTGCTATGATTCCTGCCTCATGAAGATCAGATGAGCGATCAGCACTACAGACCAGAGAGAGTTTATCAGCTGCTGCTCTGTTTGTCTTTCAGTAAATCATAAATGTGGACTGAATGCAAATCAATAAGCTGTTACTCTGAGAATGTCTAGAAAACTGATGAGCAATTGAACGGGAAGATCTTTTGACAAGTAAAGAGCCAGAATCTCGTCCCCTCGATGTGCAGCTACACTAATGAGCTTTGAGCTCCAGCAGCAGCCTCAATTAACATGTTTGCTGCTTATTTTCAGTGGAAATTAATTGCCATAAAATGGACTAATTGTACAGTTATTATGCCGCAGCATATATGCGTGTGCAGGGCAGGACTTAGGGGCCGGGGGCCCCTGGGCTTGCTTAGGCCCTATATACCACAAATGCCCTCAACTTGAACATCATTATGGAACAACACAAAATACACAAAAAATGAAAATATACTTTGAGGTTCACATATGGTACAGTTAATATGCAGATGAAGTTAAGATGTAATATTAAATAGTCATTATAATACAATAAGCAAGATGTGTTCTCTAAGATGAGAGATGAGAGATCAAAACCCTGAAATAACATTGACAAAAAAAAAAAAAGCCAGAGCTGTATAAGTATTGTTATATTCTCTTATGTCAGGTTCTTATTTAATCAACAGATTCAATACGAATAAATATACATGTTGGCTATTAATGATCAGATGAAATTTGGATTCATAGATGGATTTTGCATAAATTATGTAAAGTTTAAATGTAACATTTAAATGTAGAAATATTAAATGACTGCAAAAAATTAAATAAGCTATTTTTTAATTATTAAACAACCGCCAGTAAATGTCTTAATGAGTGAGTTGAATCAACCGATTCGTTTACCTTCCAAGCAACTGTATTAAAGCCTGATTTAAATATTTATGGTCCGTGTAACGCTGAGGAACAGCTCAGAGACGCAGAGGTTCTGCTGTTTGTTCTGTTTTCTTTCTGATGGAGCAAGACGTAATTTTGTGTCTGAGAATTCAGAAGTTGTAGTTTATTGTACATTTGTGATGGTGCAGATATTTGGAAAAAACAGGACTCTTGTTTGTGTGATCACAGTCCTATCATAGGCATGTATTATGAAAATAGAAACTCATTAAATTTATTTTTAAATAAAATTTTACTTTTTTATCATTCTGATGACATTTCTGTCCCACATGTGTGCTGGCAGTGAGACAGGAGACAGTTCTTTAAAGCACTTCAGATCACATCATTTAGTGGAATATTAATATAATATAGAATATCTCTGCATCTCTTTCAGTGTGATTTAGTTGAATTTGTCAAACTCTGTATTAAAGGAGTCAGGAAATACACTTTCAGATTTTTATATTGTGCTTCTTGAAGGGTGAAGCAATCAAACATCGGTGTGAACCCAGTCCTTCTGCCGCTGATCAGTCCAGGGATGTTTCCTCGGCTGATGATGTGCTTTTGTGAGCAGGAGAAGATCAGCTCAGTGAATCAGGAGCGTTATCAGCACACAGAGCTTTACTGCGCCCAACAAATAGAGACAGATGCTTTTAATGAAAGTGATGCTTTAAATCAGAATGTACTCACGACGACCTCTCCGGTCCAAATTAAATCACATTCAGAGCTCCTGCTATGACCACACAAGTGTTTTGGTTTGCTAATGTGCTTCAGAAGCCCAACATCACATCAATTATTCTCTAATGCTCACGCAAATTGAAGTGAAGCAGAAGGCCGGTGAGTCACAGGAATGCTTCAAACATCCCGCTGCATCTGCCGTCTCATCCGGAGCAGTGATCATCAGTAACACTGGAGCAGATCTGAGCAGAAGTCGTGTGTTTGTTCGTGACTGGAGCTGTACTTCAGTCCAGGAGCTGTTTAACTCGGGTGCTTACACACCTGTGTGAGCTGCTTCTGTTTCATGAACACACCCTCCAGTGCTTTCAGGAACCGTCTCTGATATCCTGGATTCAGATTTATTTGTGTTTTCCTTTTTTGGTGAAACACGGTTTATTCCCTGTTTGAGCTGGTTCTTATCTGGTCCTGAACAGCTCAAACCAGCTCAAACCAGCAGCCATGCTTCAAAACAGAAACCTATCCAGCATATGTGGTTTTATTCAGCAGGGTTTGTAGTGACGCTCGTGATTTTGGAATCATTGGTTTGATTCTTCTGTTGTGTGCAGCTCTTGTCATGAACACTATTCGTTTATTTTACTGTCCGTTCATCACGTCATTCTGCTGGTCGTGACACATCGAGAAGACGTTCATCCGCGTGTTGGTGCTTCTCTGTGCATCTGACAGAAACTGCAAAAACGACCGAAACGTCATGAAAGTCTCCTTACAGTTGTCCATCTGACCTGTGCACTAATTGGTTCTCACAGGTCATTCATAATATCAATGCACCCATGTAGAATATCAGTGGGATTTTATAATTATTTTATTTGATTGCATTACATGTATTGTTTTATTATGTTATTTTGTGTTTCTGTGCTCAGTGGAGTAACTGATGGCATAATGTAAGTAAATTATTCCTTTGTTTCTATAGTTTGATGTTGTAGTGGAGTACATGGTCGACATGCTTTCATTGCTGAGGATGAGCTGTGATGCGCTCAGGTGATCAGGTCTAACGTGAGAAACAGTGTTCATTGATCTCCTGTTGGAAACGGAGGAACAGATGCTCCGGGTGAAAGCCTTTGTAGAGCGCAAACACTTCCGGCGAACTTCCCGAGCCTCGTCTCAGTGATGGTGTTTCTGGGAAGGTGACAGTGATCTCCGGTGTCCTCTGATTAAACTCTGACTGATCTCCAGTTACTCTCCAGAGGAGACTGTGCAGAAATCACTCGCTTCACACGACTGGAGCGACGCGTTCAGAAGAGAAACCGAAGATGAGCTTGTTCATCGACTGGCTTCAATCTCTCGTTAGCCGTTAGCCGTTAGCCGTTAGCACTGATGTTCTAATGAGCTGCTGGGGATCAGGACTGATGCATTTAACATCATGACACAGATGTGATTCTCTTACACTCGTGCTTGAGTCTCTGCAGGCTGAAAGAGTCAATGAGATGA
>NC_056611.1:24912093-24932093 GCF_018340385.1 Cyprinus carpio
GCGAGCTGACCGTAGCGCTGCAGATGTTGTGTGGTTTAATGGCTCTCTGTCAACAGTGTCTGACTCTCTGAGCTGAGCTTGTGTGACGTTTGATCACAGGCCCGTGATGCGCTGGTGAGCATTAGCACGCGGGTGTTGTGCAGTCACTGCTTGTATGCTAATACACTCACAGATCCGTGTGAAGAGCCGTTAGGACCGTTTCCAGCCACATGTGCTGCAGCTGGAGCTGGAGCACTTTTACTGGTTGCTAGGGTGTCGTGGGTGGTTGCCAGAGTGTTGCTATGCAGTTACTAGGGTGCTTGGTGACCCCTCGGTCCCTCCCTCATCTGTGGGATTTTCGATTGGATCACTCTAAGCTCTGACGCCAGTATCAAACATTTCCTCCAGGTCTGGTGTTTAAAGTTTCTACATGATATTTCCACTGCTTGTGATGTAATTGCTGGTAATATAGTACAAGGACAGAATGAATCCTTTGTGTTTTTCACTGCTGTATTAATTTCATCAGCTTTTCATCATCACAGTCGAGAGCCAGACTCATTCATCAGTATTTATCCTAAAGAAACATCAACTTGGAGAACGATGTTCGTTCGTATGCAGACAGAATAACCGAAAGTAATCAATAGCGGTTATTTCTGAAACACGAGAACCTGAGGCTGCTGTTGCCATAGTAACTGCTTCACACATCTGATTTGGAAACATGTCTGATATTCATCCAAACTGACCGCATCCATCTGTGCTCGAGCTGATTAGCACTAACTAACCCAAAAGATTGACTGTCTGCATGTCAACCAGGTCAGAGTTTCTCTCAGCATTGTGTTCCTGTGCTTTATGAGGAGACCAGCTGCCCGACACACACACACACACACACACACACACACACACACACACACACACACACACACTCTCTCTCACACACACACACACACACACACACACACACACACACTCTCTCTCACACACACACACACACACACACACTCACTCTCTCTCTCTCTCTCTCTCTCTCTCTCTCTCTCTCAATCACACACACACACACACACACACACACACTCTCTCTCTCTCTCTCTCTCTCTCTCACACACACACACACACACACACACACACACACACACACACACTTTCTTTATCTCTCTCTCTCTCTCTCTCTGTCTCTCTCTCTCTCTCACACACACACACACACACACATTTGAGGGATCTATGAATATTGATGAATATTGACCAGTCTATGTCTGATTCCTGTCTGTGATCATGTGGTTTTCTTCAGTGAGAGTGTGTTTGTGTGTGACACACACACACACACACACACACTATAGACTGTTCAGAGAGGGAACATTTCTTTCTCTCTCTCTCTCTCTCTCTCTGGAGCGAGGGGGCGTTCTGACCTCACTCAGCCCTGTGCAGAAAGAACTGCTTCCTGTCAGCTGCCAGTCAAAGGGCTGATGAAGGAATGTGGGGGAACAGCTCATTTCTCTGGAGGAAGAACAATCTCCCGCTGTATCTGCAGCCAATCATGGCTCTGTCGTCTGAAAGCCCACGGCGAGAGTCACGAGCGCTGACCGCACGTCCCACACCAGCAGATCACATCAGATGCTGTCTCTGAACACTCACTTTCATCGTATTGTTCTTCAGTTATTCACTTAATCACTCATGTACATCTAAACTCCGCATGAGCACAAAAGTATTGTTTCATCGACACAGTGATGCGTCTGTAAACGAGATTCTTTCATAAGCAGCTTATTCTTCACTAATGAATCTCATGTCCAGATTCACCGTGCCGTCGGTTCTCCAATGTTATATAACTAAGAACAACCAGAGAACAGATTCCAAACAGAAAACAAGATTAAATCGAGTGTCTTCCTCACATGAGGTGGCTGTGGTTTTCTTGTCATCCATTTCTAGGCACGTCAGGTGCTGCTGCAGGATTTAATTGACCGTCCAAAAGCTTTTTAGCCATTTCATGTAAATCAAGGGATAGTTTGTGCTTGACGCTGAATGTTTTATATTCACAGTGTTCCACAGACAGAGTTTGCACATGAGTGTTCTTCAGGTCCATCCCCTATCTGTTCAGAGCGGGTCAGTGTGATGGGGTTATAACACAACACAACCCTTTCAACTTTCATCTTTTACCCCTTCCAACTAATTGAGCAGCATACAAAACTCTGCGTATCTGTCTGATGTGTTGTTTTGTGATGTGTTGTGTTTTGGTGTGATTTGATGTGAAGATGTGAAAAGATATGATGTGTTGTTGTGATGTAAATTTTGTTGTAACTATTTCTTCCTCCTGTATTGCTGGATCTGTTCGGATCTTTTGTGTCCTGGGGACTGAAATAAACCTGTGACATTACTGGAGGTTACATACAAACTTAAGTGTGAGGGTTTGGCGGCTTTCTGGTTTGGTGTTCAGGCTCTGGACTCATTTATCATCTGGAGCTTTAGCTTCAGAACATTCACACACGGAAGTAACACAAGAAAGAAACACTGGAGGTCCAATCACACAATCTGCAATCCATCATATGAAGACAAGCATTCATCTCATGACTCAAGGTTTGAGCAAACAATGAAAGCATGTTTACCAGAGAGAGCACACACTCACAAACACACCCTCACACTCTGAGCTCTTTGTGTTGCAGAGTTTAATGGTGCAGAATAGTAGAGCAGCCTGCAGAACTCAAAACTTTTATAAAAGCATTTGCTTGCATCAACTGATTTTATTTTTATTTTTTATTTTTTTTTCTTGTTGTTGATTCTTTTTTTTTTTGTGTAGAGGAGAAAGCGGATGTTTTTTATAAGTGTTTTTTTTTTCGTCTGTTTGTTTGGCGCTGTTGTAAATCTACATGGTTTGGGTTTAAATTGTGTTCATGTACCCAAAGGTTGGAAAAGTTGAGTTTCTTAGTTTCAATCTCCTGGAAAAAAAAAAAAGTCAGAAATGTTTACTGTCATCCACAACAGTGGCAGTTCTAGAGGGGTCCCTTGAGCATTTGGGGGCACAATTTCAAGTCATTTTTCACTGTCATGCATCATTCTGCACTCTCTAGAAGCATAGAAGGGTGAGACTAAAAGTACTCTAATGTTAGTGTAATCTATTAACTAAGCAGATATGGGTGTCATGTCATAAAATGTTTTTAATATGACTGAATTTGTATTTAACATTGTGAGGAGTGGGACGGGGCCGAGAGCTGTGGGAGCGGAACGAGTCAGGTGGAGTTTAATGATAATGAGCGACACCTGCACCACTCACCGCTCTCGAGTCCCACGGAGGAGCTCCAGAAGGATATAAGGAGGAGCAACGACAGTGCAAGACGAGAGAGGACCAGGCCTGGACTTTATTTGTGTTTTGTGTGCGGCAGTCATCCGTAAGGGGTGGCAGCTTTACTTTTGTGTTTGTTTATTTTGTTATTTAATGGTTTAAATGTTCGCCGGTTCCCATCTCCTTGTTCTATGAACTGTGTTACAAACATGATTTACATGATTGCTTATGTTGAAAAAATTGGCAAAAGACCAGAGTTCAGTCAGCGAGTGCACAAACTGAACTAAACGCCTGCATTTTAGCAATAACTCATCTGAACGACACTTTATCTGCAACACCATTTGTACAGGGTCATGTTTGTCCAATTTAGTTAAATTTTCTGCTCCCAGAATTGTTTGGTGTGACATCATTCCAAATTTAGATGGGCAAGCTTGCTGTCAGCAGTACTGATGTGTTTCAAGAGCTTTAGTTCTGTTTTTTTTGTTTTTGTCTTTTTTTTTTCAGTACTTAATTTATAAGGTGAGAAACATGTCAATGTGTTTGTGTTGCACTTTTTTTTACCAAAATCTGATCTGGTCAATCTCAGACTCTTCAGCAATTTGCTAGAGATAATGTCACTTCCTGGAGCATAACATCTTATTATGGAAGTGGCTTTTGTTAAAGGATATTACAGGATAGGAAGTGATAGTGAGGACAAAGAAAAAACATGTTTACTTTTCAGTTAGAAAAGCACCTGTAATGTTTCTGAATAATAAATGAGCCGACGGGACAAGTTCATTGCATTTATTCTCTCTCTCGGCTGCTTTTTCTTCACTGGTGGCTCGCCGCCGCCGCTCTGATATTTAATAAATTGAAAGTGGTTTTCTCTCCTCAGTCAGAGTCAATATGAAACTGTCACCTTCCATCAGTGTGATGTGAATCTATTTCACTTTGTCTTTAAAACTGGACTTTCACAGAAAATCATTTCATTTGGCGTCTGGCCGGTGCCGGCGATGGAGGGCCGTGTGGTTCAATCGTATTTATAGCGCGTCTGATTATTAAAGCACAATTAATCTTCGCTGCAGCTCTCAGACAAATAGAAACACAAAGTCTTTGATGTTTTGCAGCGAAACTCTCAGTGAAGATGAAAGCCACTCTGAAGCCTCCAGCGTTTTCAAGAGTATATGATGTGATACGGCGTGCTGAACCTTATTTTTCATATTCATGTGCCTGATTCTCAGAGGAAATGAAGAACCAAGGAAACGTTTTGATTTGAAGAAAGAAAGTAAGAATGGACAGACTCTACGCTTCCTCCAGCAGTTTAAAAGAAAGAGAGATACATGACAGAAACCCAAGAGAAAAATACTGCATGTACACAACAGTGGTGGCTTTTTCAAAATTTTGAGGTGAAAATGGGAGGAGAACTATTTAATGTTAATAAAATTCACAATTCATTTCAGTTCATGTCTCAGAATGTGTATTATTTGTTTGTTATTTCACAGCTGTAATACCATAACATGTTACTGAAGTTGGAAAGCGCCGCTTTTCTATCGCGAATGTGTCGAATCTGCTGATGTAATTACAACCGCTATGTAATAGAGAAGGGGGGGGGGGGGCCGGGGGAGAGTTGAGCTCTCCTGCCTCAGTTGGTAAAAAAAATTATCCAATCAGCATCGAGTGTTCACTTTCAGTGCTGAGGAGTGTTGAGAAAAGAAACCTCGTAGAGGAGGCTAGCCTTCCTTCTGGTGTATCAACCAATCATCATAGAGATGTAAATTACGTGATATTAGTTTGAAAGTCTCGCACTGCGCTGATAATGATCCACGTACTTCTGATGAGTCACCTTTATTTATATAGCGCTTTAAACAAAACAGATTGTGTCAAAGCAACTGAACAACATTAATTAGGAAAACAATGTGTCAATAATACAAAATGACAGTTAAAGCAGTTCATCATTGAATTCAGTGATGTCATCATGCAGCTCAGTTCAGTTTAAATAGTATCTGTGCAATAATTTGCACAGATACTATTTAAATCAAGTCAACGATATCGTAATCAAGTCAACGATATCGCTGTAAATGAACTAAGCAAGCCAGAGGCGACAGCGGCAAGGAACCAAAACTCCATCGGTGACAGAATGGAGAAAAAAACCTTGGGAGAAACCAGGCTCAGTCGGGGGGCCAGTTCTCCTCTGACCAGACGAAACCAGCAGTTCAATTCCAGGCTGCAGCAAAGTCAGATTGTGCAGAAGAATCATCTGTTTCCTGTGGCCTTGTCCCGGTGGTCGTCTGAGATAAGGTCTTTACAGGGGATCTGTATCTGGGGCTCATCTAGTTGTCCTGGTCTCCGCTGACATTCAGGACTGTAGAGGTCCTTTCTAGGTGCTGATCCACCATCTGGGCTGTATACGTGCTGGATCCGGGTGACAGCAGTGACCATCTGACCTGGATACAGACTGGATCTGGTGGCTACGGTGACCTCGGAATAAGAGAGAAACAGGCTAATATTAGCGTAGATGCCATTCTTCTAATGATGTTGCAAGTACATCGGGTGCAAGAGTTTAGGTGCTAAATAGGAAAAGGATCTGCCGCCCGCAGTTGACTTTGATATTCTAGGTATTATCAAATTGCCAGAGTTTTGAGAACGCAGCGGACGTGGAGGACACAATACTGAGGTGCTAAACCATTCAGGGCTTTATAAGTAATAAGCAAGATTTTAAAATCTATACAATGTTTGATAGGGAGCCAGTGCAGTGTTGACAGAACCGAGCTAATATGGTCATACTTCCTGGTTCTAGTAAGAACTCTAGCTGCTGCAATTTGGACCAGATGGAGTTTGCTTATTAAGCGTGCAGAAAAAACACCTAATAAAGCATTACAATAATCTAACCTTGAGGTCATAAATGCATGGATTAACATTTCTGCATTTGACATTGAGAGCATAGGTCGTAATTTAGATATATTTTTGAGATGGAAAAATGCAGTTTTAAAAATGCTAGAAACGTGGCTTTCTAAGGAAAGATTGCTATCAAATAGCACACCTAGGTTCCTAACTGATGACAAAGAATTGACAGAGCAGCCATCAAGTCTTAGACAGTGTTCTAGGTTATTACATGCAGCGTTTTTAGGTCCTAAAATAAACACTTCTGTTTTTTCAGAATTTAGCAGTAAGAAATTACTCATCATCCAGTTTATTATATTGACTATGCATTCCATTAGTTTTTCAGATTGGTATGTTTCGCTGGGCCATGAAGAAATATAGAGCTGAGTATCATCAGCATAACAGTGAAAGCTAACACCGTGTTTCCTGATGATATCTCCCAAGGGTAACATGTAAAGCGTGAAGAGTAACGGCCCTAGTACTGAGCCTTGAGGTACTTCATAAGGCACTTGTGATCGATATGATACCTCTTCAATCACTGCTACGAATTGATGGTGGTCAGATAAGTAATATGATAAATCTTGATTATGTGCTTCGATTTGTTGGTGGTAAGTTTTGTAGTATTTTGATGTGAATTTTTTTGTCATTATTGTGGAATTCAGCTTTTAGATCCAGTAACACTAATAGAGAGATAAAACCACGATCAGATGATAAGAGCAGGTCATTTGTAACTCTAAGGAGAGCAGTCTCAGTACTATGATACGGTCTAAATCCTGACTGGAAATCCTCACAGATACCCTTTTTCTCTAAGAAGGAATATAATTGTGAGGATACTACCTTTTCTAGTATCTTGGACAGAAAAGGGAGATTCGAGATCGGTCTGTAATTAACTAGTTCTTTGGGGTCTAGTTGTGGTTTTTTGATGAAAGGCTTAATAAGAGCCAATTTGAAGGTTTTGGGGACATATCCTTATGACAATGATGAATTAATAATAGTCAAAAGAGGATCTATGACTTCTAGAAACACCTCTTTTAGGAGCTTAGATGGAATAGGGTCTAACACACATGTTGTTGGTTTAGATGATTTAACAAGTTTATACAATTCTTCCTCTCCTATAGTAGAGAATGAGTGGAACTGTTCCTCAGCGGATCTATAGTGCACTGTCTGATGCAATACTGTAGCTGACGGCTGCATGTTTACAATTTTATCTCTAATAGTATCGATCTTAGAAGTAAAGTAGTTCATAAAGTCATTACAGCTGTGCTGTTGGGAAATCTCAACACTTGTTGATTTTATTTTTCGTTAATTTAGCCACTGTATTGAATAAATACCTGGGGTTATGTTTGTTTTCTTCTAAAAGAGATGAAAAGTAATCAGATCTAGCAGTTTTTAATGCTTTTCTGTAAGATAGGTCACTTTCCCTCCAAGCAATACAAAATACCTCTAGTTTTGTTTTCCTCCAGCTGTGCTTTTTTTTACCGGGCTCCTTTCTTTAGGGTGCGAATGTGCTCATTATACCACAGTGTCAGATGGTTTTCCTTAATCTTCCTTAAGCGTAAAGGAGCAACTGTATTTAAAACGCTAGAAAAAAGAGAGTCCATAATTTCTGTTACATCATCAAGTTGTTCTGAGATATCATCGCTTGGCTGCATAATTTCAACACCATCAACATCAATTCCATGTGACAGTATTAAATCTAGAGTATGATTTTGATAATGAGTAAGTTCTGAGACGTGTTGTCTAACCCCAATAGAGTTCAAAATTTCTATGAATGCTGATCCCAATGCATCTTTTTCATTATCAACATGGATATTAAAATCTCCAACAATTAAAACTTTATTTGCAGCCAGCACTAACTCAGATATAAAATCAGCAAACTCTTTAATAAAGTCTGTATGGTGCCCTGGTGTCCTGTATACAGTAGCCAGCACAAACATCACAGGGGATTTATCATTAACACTTGTTTCTCTGGATAATTTTATATGAAGCACCGTTACTTCAAACAAGTTATACTTGAAGCCCGCCCTCTGAGAAATACTGAAAACATTGTTATTAATTGAAGCAACACCTCCCCCTTTACCTTTTGGATGCCTGCTCATGTTTATAACAGTATCTTGGAGGGTAGACTCATTTAAAATAATGTAATCATCACGTCATTGTTTGTGAGTAACAATATTGAATATTTGATCGCCAACAGATTTACCAAACTGTCATTCAAACAGTATATATACACATAAAAAAAGGGAAAACACGCCATAGCTGGATATAGGCTACAGCCGTCGGCTTAATTAAACAGCACAACAGGCAGCTCTCTTTTAACACAGACTTTTAAGAATGGATGGATGTTTGCTTCAAGTGATAGGCCAGGTAAGTGAAATTATATTATCTTGTTGAATGTGTGTCGTTTTCTTTATGTTTTCGGAATAAAAGCAACCAAAAAGCCATTTTAAGGTGGTTAAGCAAATAATAATAATAATAATAATAATAATATCGGCAGGGATCCCAGACCAATACAATTAGTGTGCCTCCTCTATTTTAAAACCAACGAGCAGCCACTGGTACACATATATAACATACAGTATATGCATATGAAAATATGCAGGTGATTTTAGCTATGTGGAATTTTAAGAGAGTATTATATTTATTTAAAGCATGAAATGTGATGTAACTGAACACATGAAGTCATGTCACGTCTCTGTCTGCAGACATGTGCACTGAATGAGTTTGGCAGCAGGTTTCTGGACGCTTTGAGTCTCAGTGAATCTCAGGGAGTCTTTTGTGTTTGTAGTTCAGATCAATATGCATTGGTTCGGTCTGGACAAGGAGGAAGAGATCTGACACACGCCGAGGTCTAATCAGATGATAGATGGGCGGCGAGACACTCAGCGACCCTCAGGCACATTTCTGATTCTTCACTGTGTTCAACTTCAAAGCATTTCAATTAAGAAACTACAGAAGGAAGCTTTTGGGAAAAATAGTTCGATGAAAGTTCAAAGGTGTAAACACACTTAGACTGTCCTGTCATATTAAATATGAAGAGATGTTCCTCCAGACCGGCCTCCTGCAGAACGTCGTGATACTGCTACACTGAATCAGAGAGAGGAGCGTCTGAACATCACAACACGTCTGTCGACTGATTCATTCACACACGTCTGTACAGATATGCATTGATTCATTCACACACATCTGTACAGTGATTCATTGATTCATATACACACGTCTGTACAGCGATGCATTGATTCATTCACAGCCATCTGTACAGCAATTCATTGATTCATTCACACATGTCTGTACAGCGATTCATTGATTCATTCACACATGTCTGTACAGCGATTCATTGATTCATTCACACACGTCTGTACAGGGATTCATTGATTCATTCACACACGTCTGTACAGGGATTCATTGATTCATTCACACATGTCTGTACAGCGATGCATTGATTCATTCGCACACGTCTGTACAGCAATACGTTGATTCATTCATACACGTCTGTACAGCGATGCATTGATTCATTTGCACACGTCTGTACAGCGATACGTTGATTCATTCGCACACGTCTGTACAGCGATGCATTGATTCATTCACACATGTCTGTACAGCGATTCATTGATTCATTCACACATGTCTGTACAGCGATTCATTGATTCATTCACACACGTCTGTACAGCGATACGTTGATTCATTCACACACATCTGTACAGTGATTCATTGATTCATATACACACGTCTATACAGCATTTCATTGATTCATTCACACATGTCTGTACAGCGATGCATTGATTCATTCACACGCGTCTTTACAGCAATACGTTGATTCATTCATACACGTCTGTACAGCGATGCATTGATTCATTCGCACACGTCTGTACAGCGATGCATTGATTCATTCGCACACGTCTGTACAGGGATTCATTGATTCATTCACAGCCATCTGTACAGCAATTCATTGATTCATTCACACATGTCTGTACAGCGATTCATTGATTCATTCACACACGTCTGTACAGTGATACGTTGAATCATTCACACACGTCTGTACAGCGATACGTTGATTCATTCACACACGTCTGTACAGCGATACGTTGATTCATTCACAGCCATCTGTACAGCGATTCATTGATTCATGCACACACATCTGTACAGCGATTAATTGATTCATTCACACACGTCTGTACAGCAATTTGTTGATTCATTCACTCATTCACAACCGTCTGTACAGTGATTCGTTGATTCATTCACAACCATCTGTACAGCGATTCGTTGATTCATTCACACCCGTCTGTACAGCGATTCGTTGATTCATTCACACCCGTCTGTACAGCGATTCGTTGATTCATTCACACTCGTCTGTACAGGGATTCATTCACACTGATGATCGATTTTCACAGTAGACTGGAATAACGCTCATCCTCATTCTGAATCATTATTCATATGATTGTTTTTAAATGTAATGTCTCGTGAAATCTAGAAGCACCTTCTCATCTCGTTGTTTGTGAGTTTATTTGGCTTTACTCTGTTTTGTGACACTGTTAAATCCCTGGTAATGAGACGGTTCCGCCCTTCAGAAAACCTCATTTATTTCACTTTTATTATGTCGATGTTTTAATAGAGTCGCTCTGGCTGTATTAATGGGAGGAAATGATTTGACCGATGTCATGAATTGGTCTCATTCATACTCGTCTCCGGCCAGCTGGAGAAACTGATCAGCAGAATCAGGATGAATGTGTGCTTAAATGAGCTTTTCCTTTCACTCTTGAGTTCAGTGCATCTCATCAGACTGAAAAGCTTCACGGAGATTAAAATGTGCTCGTTAACGACTTCTACAAATTTCTACAAATCACGATGCATTCACCGTGATCACAGAGTCATTCAAACACACTACATCTCCATCATGGTTTCTGATGCCTCGTCATGAACGCAGATCAGACTGACGTGTTGAAGGTGGTGGGATCTAATCTGAGAATCTGTAGCTCATCATGTGATCGCATCATCTAATCATCAGCAGAATCACATTACACACTAAATATTCCATAGAAGAATTTGGTAACATTTTATTTTAAGGTGTCCTAGTTACATGTGACATGTTCTTACTATTATAATAACAATTAATTATGCATAATTACATGCAAGTAACCCTAACCATATAGTAAGTACAT
The DNA here is from genome assembly GCF_018340385.1 of Cyprinus carpio. Taxonomy (NCBI): domain Eukaryota; kingdom Metazoa; phylum Chordata; class Actinopteri; order Cypriniformes; family Cyprinidae; genus Cyprinus; species Cyprinus carpio. Next base: position 24,923,359 of record NC_056611.1, read on the forward strand.
ATGGTTAGGGTAAAGTAGTTAATTAATATTACTCTGTACTTAAAGGTATAATTACACTGTAACAACAGTGTTGGGGAGTAACTAGTTACATGTAACGGCGTTACGTAATTTAATTACAAAAATAAATGTAACTGTAATCAGTTACAAAAAAATTAGTAATTAAATAAGTTACTTATGAAAATGTTAACGATTACAAAGGGGATTACATTTGAATATGTACACACATCCACATACAGATTTAATTAATTTCTTTCCCAAATTGCACTGACTGTTCTGAGACATACGGCCCTATGCGATGCGGAAAACACAGTCTGGTTCGTAGAATCCAGTCATAAAAACTGAATTCCTAAAGCCTAACGTGGATGGAGTATGCGACATTTTGGACAAGTAAATCAAAAGTAGGTCAGTACACTTGAATCAAAACGCGATATGGACTAGTGTCTGTGAATATAAATCTGCAAAAAGACAATATATGAATCCTGCTGTGTGTTCAGGCTCGGTCTGGCCATCGGGAGAACCGGGACAATTCCCAGTGGCCCGCTATTTTAATATTATTATTGTATAATTGCTCAGTGGTAGAGCATTGTGTTAGCAGCGCAAAAGGTTGTGGGTTCGATTCCCAGGGAACACATGTTAGGTAAAAAATGTTAGCCTGAATGCACTGTAAGTCGCTTTGGATAAAAGTGTCTGCTAAATGCATAAATGTAAATGCTGAATGTACTAAAGTGTTTATTTCTGAATCCGCCATTCAATGTTTAAATCTGTAATAAATCATGAATTGGTTTAATCGTGACTGTCAATGCTTCGGCTCGCGCGCTCTCCGTGTCTCCGCCAAACGGTTTGGATCAGAGTAATCAATGCGAGAGAGAGAATGGAGTGGACTGTGAAGCGCACAGCTGGAGCAGAGAAGCAAAACTACTGTTCAGGGTTTCAACTGCAGGTCAGTTTCACCTGTAAAGATGCTATTGTAGTATTGTCTTTGTTTACTTAGTCAAGCAGCAGCCCATTGCTCATCAGTCATCACTCAAAATACTGTATAAACGACATCATTATTATCTATTGTAATGTTACAGTACTAATTTAGCAGAAAAATAATCATATTTAGGGGGAGCCAAGGCAGACAACAACACAGCCCTTACGAAAATTAACGATGGTTTTACTATAAATCCAAAAACAATGGTTACTATTGCTAAACCATGGTAACCACAAATTAAAAATTAGTTTACAAAAGAAAAACATTTAAAAAGAAATACAAATGGTAATCCATTTGCCAAAAAAAAAAAAACCTTGGTTACTGTATGTTTACTTTAATAATAGCATGGTTATTTTTTGTAAGGGAAAAACATGACTCATGTTCAGTATTAGGATTTTTCTATAAAGATATTTTAGTGGTGTACTAATTTTGACATGTAGGCAATTTAGAAAGTATAGTTTTGTTAAATCTTGAGTATTAAAGTCATGAGAGAGACTGATATCAGGGCAAAATGAAGAGACTGAAAAGAAAAATGGAAGCAAAGGTGCAGTTCAGGAGAGAACTTTTAATTATTTTGCATATAATAGTAGTTACACTACTATTACATTTTAAATAGGGTAACTTACAATCTATTACATTTCCAAAGTAACCTTCCAAACACTGTGTAACAATGACACCTTAAAGTGTAACCAAGAATTTCATCTCATAGTGTCACTCTGTGCTGTTATTGTGTGCTACTGCTTGCTTTCGCCACAAGATAGACACTTCTTCTTTCTTTCTTATTTTTTTAAAGATTTATTTTTGACATTTTTGCCTTTATTATGATTGGACAGTTTAGATCTGACAGCAGATGGAGTCTGTGAGAGAGAGGGGATTGGGAAAGATCTTCCTTCCTTCCTTCCTTCCTTCCTTCCTTCCATCCATCCCTGATGCAAATCTCTGTATTTTATTACGTAGTCTTGCATTTCCAGTGCATCAGTCTGAGTGATTTGAGTAGTTGCAGCATTAGGGTTTGTGGACAGAAACACTCCTGAGCGCTCGGTTCGAGTCGGTGAAGAGCGACAGCTGTTGTGGTGAGTATGATGGATAATGGAGCGTCTCGTCTCATCTGTGATCAACCAATCAACAGCTTCATCAGAGCAGAGGTGCGTCTCTGAACATCATTGTGACAGCCAAGGGCAGATCCATGGCATTTATTAAACTGTTTCCTGGCTGACATATCACATCTAAACCTGACCTTTAGTGGTCTAAACACACCTGTAAACACACCACGGCTCTTATGAAGCGCCAGAGACCTTCTCTACTCAAAGCTTCAGTTTTCTCCTCTGTCCCTCACCTGTTTTTCTCTTTGATCTTTTTGCTGATAGAAAAGACGTTTCCAGACAGCTCTGTGTCTTTCTGAAGCCATGAAACAAAAACAACACTGCAGAAGATGAAAACGTCACGTCTGGAGTCGGTTCGTCATACAGTAACCACAGAAACGTGTTTGCTGGTGAAGAAATGAAGTGTCAGGTCTTTGATGCCTGGAGCTGGACTGCTGTGGAGATGCTCCTGGAAGCTCATGTGATGCTGCATGCGTCTGAGATCTGCAGCGGCTTCGGACACTCGTCTGTGTCTCAGCTCAGTGTTTCTCTCTCATACTAAAGCCGAGCGTCTGACAGAATGTTCAAAGTGTTGCTGATCAAAGGCGGCGCGTTGTTCCTCGTTCTGCAGCTTTCAGGAGCTTCATATGATGTTCTCATAGATGCTTGTGTTACTGCAGCGCTGCATGTGAATGAGCATCTGATTCACACTGAACTCCCGCTCGATGTCAGTCGCTCTGAACATCTTAAAACCGCTGCTGTGTTTGTCTCAGCTCGAGAACATCTCTGATCCTGGAGCGATAAGCTCCTGCAGATCCGCTGGAGATTCCTCCAGGCTTCAGCAGAACGATGACAGAGGTTCATACTGCACATGTTATGAATGAAATGGTTTGGTGTGGCTTTCTCAGGCTTTTACTGGAACACAGGACATTAAACGCACATTTGAGCTGAACGATAACCCTACAGGCTTCTGTAGAGCTGCTATACAGCTGGAATTAAATTTGTTTTATAATTGATAAATTTTGCAACATTAGTTTCCAGTCTTTTTTCCTGTTTTTACCGTGTAGCTGCTTTGAAACAATCTGTATCGTGTTTCTCTGTCGTAAGGCTTCTTCAGCTTCGTAACGCTGACGTGTTGAGGGCAGGGATTTCACATTAATTTACCAGGTGATCTCCTGTTCTTTGTGTTTGTAATAAACTCCAGTAAGATGAGACACATCTAACGAACTCGTCTGACTCTCGCTAACTGCTAGCTAGCAGCACATTAGCGTGATGTACGTAGTGTTTGCAGGAAGTGACAGTGAAGTGGTGAATCATCCTCAAAGAGGTCAAGAGGTCAAAGCATTCAGACTTGCACAGTCTTCATCAGAGACTGATTCATAAATAACGAGCTGTCACTGACGCCGCTCTGTTCATATTCTCCAGTTAATGAACACGTGTCAAATGATTTCCTTCATGATGGATTTTGACTATTAAATTTTATCAAGTGTGAAGCAAGGAAATGAAAGTATTGATCAAACGGCCGCTTTACAAACACACACCGGTGAAGAATGAGCCGAAAAACATTTCTCAAAAGGAAAGTTTAAGACAATGGTTTAATAAACATCTCAATCTGGTTCATGTGAGATAGAATTTTTTTCAACTGCTTACACACATTTTCAAAACTTTACACACAAATCCAAGAATTGCACACAAAATACAAAATCCCTCGCATCTTTTGCAAATTGAAGCACTGCATTCAAAATATCACAAACACATCTCAAAAGCAAACATCTGCTAACACCTTTGCCATAATATTAATTCCTGCTATATTTTTGTGTGTTACTTAGAGAATTGTGTGTTGTGTTTTGCAAAAAGTGTTTTATGAAACTGAAAACTCTGTCAAAGGCTGAGAATTAGTGTATGGTTTTGTAGATTTGGTGTGTGCTTCTGCTGTTTGTTTTAGATTTTTTGTAAACTGTGTGACAAGAAAAGATTCTGTGTGTAAGCAGATAAAAAAAAAAAACTAATAAAATAAAATAAGGCTGTGCTGGAGCCCAGCTCTCTGCTTCTGTCGCTGGTTTGTCAGCTTCAGGTCAAATGTACAGCTCAGATCTGGGAAAGGAAAGTGTTTGTCTGCAGCGTTCCTCTAATTGCCAACATGAAAAGACCTTCTAAAGAAACGCCTGCAGAAGAAAAGAAAAGGAGAGAAAAGAGGGTTCTGTGTTTCTTTCAGCAGCTCCTGCTTTAATCACGTCTCTGTGTAGCAGCTAATGAATTATACATTTTCATTTATTCCCTTTTTGTGTTATATTCCAACATTACAAACACTGGGATTGAAATGAGTAATTTTTTAATGAGAAATGAGGACATTTTGTAAAACTGACAGTCTTTGTTTTAAAAGTGAAGGACAGAAGCTGGAGGTCAGGTGATCGCCGAGGAAGGGTCATGTGATCAGGTGCATGCTGGGAAATGGTTCAGGTGCTGTCTGCTGTTGTTTTAGCAGCGATCCATCAGTTCTCACCACGAGAGAGACAGACATCAGTTAGTGTGTGTGTGTGTGTGTGTGTGTGTGTGTGTGAAATGTATCGGAAGCCACTGCACACTGTGATTTTAATTATAATTTGCCTCATGTACAAATGTAGTTAATGTCTGTTGACACGCGGTCTGTCGTGACTTTTACACAAGATCACGTACCGGACGATCTGAGAAGCAGTGATCTCAGAGAACGGGAGCGGATCTGAGCCTCTGAATGTGACTCGCTGACCGTCAGACGGATCAGAGCTCATCACTGTCTGATGTTTGGCAGGTGAAGAGCGTGAGATCTCTCATACGTGTGAAAACAAACTCGGAATAAACCAGATGTGGCTCTGTGATGGACATTTACAAATCTGTTGTTCTGTTTCTGTGGTGTGAGGAATAGAAGAGATGAGTGTGCTGTTAAAACTTCTAAAGATGAATGTAAAAACATCTGTATATATTTGGAAGTAGTGATTGACCACGTCTCATTTAATTCTCTTGTTTTTAACCTGAGCTGATGTACATTGTGCCTGGTCATTATTTATTATATTTCTGAATGTGTTTTCTGTTGCTGCTCTCATTAAAGATGATTTCAGTCATTCTGAGGACATTATGTTACACGGCGCAGGTAAAAGCTCAAACAGTGTACAAACAGACACAAATGCTCTCTGACTGACGCTTGTGTTGGGATCTGCTGTCGGTTTGATCCGCCAGAGATCAGAGCAGAAGCTCCTCAGACTACAGGAGGATTTCTGACTCCCTGCAGTGAGAAGAAAGAAACGTCTCCACACGAGTCAAAGCTGCAGGAATGACTGCGAGCTCGAGCACAGGGACGCTGCAGTCGACAGAAGCTCTGCTCTGGTTTGTTTAAGCAGACGTGTCTTTTGTTCTGTGATTGGATATGATTGCAGGTTCAAGGAATAAGTCATAAAATCTCCATTGTGCAGGATGATAAGCTAACGTATATTAAAATATATGTACAGCAAATATTTACTTTCTGCCGACAAAAGCTGCAAAAAGTTTATCATTTGAAAATGTGATATATGTCATAAGCTCTTGCATCTATTTCACAGACAGAGTAAAAACTGACACACTGTCCATCCTCTTGTTCTTCTGTTGATCTTCTCATCTTTAGCAGAGACTCATGCACAGCTATCACAAAACACACAGACGTGAAGACACACTCAAACTTCTGACGGTAGATGATGGTGTGGTCAGATGTGTTGTAATCCGCAGCAGATCTCCGGTGATGTGCTTCCATCATGACCTCGAGTCTAGAGCTCTCAGATGTTTGATCAATGCTCTCCCCACTGGGTTCACTTCATTAGTGTTTCATTAAAAAACAACAACTTCACTGATTTTCTGATGAGTAACTTCTGAAGGAACTTGTGAACAAAAAACACTTTTTCTAAGACCTAATTAAATGAGATTTTATTATTCACTGGCTCTTAATGAAATCATTGGAGTCTCCTTTGATTACCAGCAGAAGCAAAAGAGAAGTAGAAAATAGAAAAGATATTACAGATACTGTTACATAAAATATACAGTGGTGTGAAAAAGTGTTGGCCCCCTTCCCGATTTCTTATTTTTTTGCATGTTTGTCACACTTTAATGTTTCAGATCATCAAACAAATTTAAATATTAGTCAAAGATAACACAAGTAAACACAACATGCAGTTTTTAAATGAAGGTTTTTATTATTAAGGGAAAACAAAATCCCAAACTACATGGCCCTGTGTGAAGAAGTGTTAAAACCGTGGTTTATCACACCTGAGTTCAAATTCTTTAGCCACACCCACACCTGCCACACCTGTTCACAATCAAGAAATCTCTTAAACAGGACCTGCCTGACAAAGTGAACTAGACCAAAAGATCCTCAAAAGCTAGACATTATGCTGCGATCCAAAGAAATTCAGAAACAAATGAGAAAGAAAGTAATTGAGATCTATCAGTCTGGAAAAGGTTATAAAGACATTTCTGAAGCTTTGGGACTCCAGCGAACCACAGTGAGAGCCATTATTCACAAATGGTAAAAACATGGAACAGTGGAGAACCTTCCCAGGAGTGGCCGGCCGACCGAAATTACCCCAAGAGCACATCGACGACTCATCCAAGAGTCACAACAGACCCCACAACAACATCCACAGACCTGCAGGCCTCACTCGCCTCAGTTAGGGTCAGTGTTCATGACTCCAGCAGAAGAAAGAGACTGGGCACAAATGGTCTTCATGGCAGAGTTCAAGACGAAGACTGCTGCTGAGCAAAAATAACATAAAGACTCGTCTCAGTTCTGCCAGAAAACATCTTGACGATCCCCAAGACTTTTGGGAAAAAACTTGGTGGACTGACGAGACAAAAATATGGTGGTGGTAGTGTGATGGTCTGGGGCTGTTTTGCTGCTTCGGGACCTGAAGACTTGCTGTGATAATGGAAACATGAATACTGCTGTTTACAAAAGATCCTGAAGGAGAATGTCCGGCCATCTGTTCATGACCTCAAGCTGAAGCGAACTTGGGTTCTGCAGCAGGACACTGATCCAAAACACACCAGCAAGTCCACCTCTGAATGGCTGAAGAAAAACAGAATGAAGACTTTGGAGTGGCCTAGTCAAAGTCCTGACCTGAATCATACTGAGATGCTGTGGCATGACGTTAAAAAGGTAATTCATGCTCGAAAACCCTCCAATGTGGCTGAATTACAACAATTCTGCATAGATGAGTGGACCAAAGTTCCTCCACAGCGCTGTAACAGACTCAGTGCAAGTTATCACAAAGCTTGATTGCAGTTGTTGCTGAGGGTGGCCCAACCAGTTATTAGGTTTAGGGGCAAACACTTCTTCACACAGGGCCATGTAGTTTGGGATTTTGTTTTCCCTTAATAATAAAAACCTTCATTTAAAAACTGCATATTGTGTTCATCTTTTACTAATATTTAAATTTGTTTGATGATCTGAAACAATAAAGTGTGACAAACATGCAAAAAAAAAAAAAAAAGAAATCAGGAAGGGGGGCAACAATTTTTCACACCACTGTATATCTTTACATGTGTGTGTGTGTGTGTGTGTGTGTGTGAATTGTGTTGTTGTTGAGTAGTTGTTCTCTTCTGTTGAACAGTCGTTCTGTCCTGGGTTTGGCACTCAATCCTCCACTGCGTCTGTTTCTGACGGTCGTTCTGATTTAATGAGTTCCAGATCTCCTGATGTTCTCCTCTCAGTTATCAGCTCTCGCGTCCAGAGACACTTCCTGCGAAACCGAGACACGTCTGATTCTTCTCTTTGTCTTTGGGAGCAAAGTTTCTCCTCAGACACTGCTGCAGTGATTCCTGGGGGTTTGAGAAAGTCCAGCTCCTGAAGAGTTCAGTGATTTGCCATCAGTGCTGTGTTTAATGAAGGCGCTTCTGCTTAATAGATGAAGGCTGATGTGATGTATGAATGCTGAACGCAGCTGTGTTTACTGAGCGAGAGCTTCGTTAGGAACCCTGATGAGACTCAGATTGAGCTGGACGCCTGCAGAGACTCGCTCCTGTTCTTGCTTTATTGAGCGTCTCATGTTCTGCTGTAGAGACTGTTTCTGCTCTTAATGTCTGAAGGTCACAGACAAGAGCTTTACTATTCTAAGCATTTCATGTTCAGTTTCGTTTCGATTGAGCAGAATCCCAGATGAATACGAGAATACTTTTTGTACATGAAGAAAACATTTGGAGAGACACAGAGGAGAGGAATTGTTGAATAAAGTCGTTATTTTTGTTTTCTTCATGTACAAAAAGTATTCTCGTCGCTTCATAACGTCACGGTTGAATCACTGATGGCAGATGGGAGTATTTTGACGATGCTTTTCATACTTTTCTGGACCTTGACAGTGTTATTTTATTTGGCAGTCTGTGGGACAGTCACAAGACTCCCTGTTTTCATCCAAAATATCTTAAATATCTTAAAAAAGACGAACGAAGCTTTCACGGGTTTGGAACAACATGTGGGTAAGTGATTAATGACAAAATTTTCATTTTGCGATGGAGTAACCCTTTAAGACACCAGTCCAGTCTGTGCTGAAATGCTACTGTCAATCAAACTATCGTGGGAGGGGCCTGTTTTTGTGACATCACACAGACAGGCATCTGAGATCGGCTCGATTTGAGAAAGGGTAAAGATTTAAGCTGATAAAAAAACACTGGCTGGATTTCTA
>NC_056611.1:24937093-24962093 GCF_018340385.1 Cyprinus carpio
TGTCCTGATTCTTCTTTGCACTGGAATCAGAGAAACTTAATGTGGCCATTAAAGAATCGAGCGTGGCTGTGATATATGTTTCCCTTCATCATTTATAGGAGTGATGTCACCATCTTTAGCCTGATGCTAAATGACTTCAGTCGTCCCCGCGGTCGCTCCTCCGGTGAATATCGCGACACTCGCCGCAGTTTAAACACGTAACCCGCGTGCTGTCGTCCCGTGAAACAGTCCAAACCCTGGCACTAGCATACATTAGACCAGGGGCGTAGCCATCATTTCAGAAGTGAGGGGGACAGAAATGTTATATATATATATTACAGAATAACATTTCTATAATCTATATACAATTTTTGAACAGTACTATTTTTTATGTTTTATAAAGAATTCTCTTCTGCTCACCAAGCCTGAATTTATTTGATCCAAAGTACAGCAAAAGTGGTAATATTTTGTAATAATTTTCCTACTTAAAATAACTGCTTTCTATTTGAATATATTTTAAAATGTAACTTATTCCTGTGATGTGCAGCTACATTTTCAGCATCATTACTGCAGTCTTCAGTGTCACATGATCTTCAGAAATCATTCTAATATGATGATTTGCTGCTCAAGAAACCATTATTATTATTATTATTATTATCATTATTATTATTATTATTATTATTATCATCAATATTTAAAACAGTTTTTTCAGGTTTCTTTGATGAATAGAAGGATCAAAAGATCAGCATTTATGTGAAATAAAAAGCCTTTGTAACATTATACGCTATACCATTCAAAAGCTTAGATTCAATATAATTTTTATTTTTCGGAAAATAAATTATATAAATTAAAACTTTTATCTAGCAAGGATGCTTTAAATTGATCAAAAGTGATGATAAAGACATTTATAATTTTACTAAAGATTTCTATTTCAGATAAATGCTGTTCTTCTGAACTTTCTATTCATCAAAGAAACCTGAAAAAATTTTACTCCGATGTTTTCAACATCATCATCATAATAAATGTTTTTTGAGCAGCAAATCAGAATATCAGAATGATTTCTGAAGGATTGTGTGACTGGAGTAATGATGTTCAAATATAATTTTGAAATCACAATAAATTACATTTTAAAATATATTCAAATAGAAAACAGTTATTGTAAATAGTTAAAATATTTCAACATTTTACTTTTTTGCTGTACTTTGGATCAAATTAATGCAGGCTTGGTGAACAGTAGAGACTTCTTTAAAAATAACATTAATAATTTTACTGTTCAAAAACTTTTGACTGGTAGTGTACAGGCAACTTTATTTTTTTCTCTAATTTCTAGCTTTTAATTGGCTTAGAAATCTATAACTGCTGGACAATGATCAATAATAATGATTTGTGAATGTTTATATAGGCTACTACAAACACTTTTTTTATCACATAATAAGGCAAAATAGTTTCTATTCTGTAATAAATGCTATGTCAATTAACACTGCATTGTTCATATACCTTTCTGTGGAAACAACTGCTTTTGTCCATTTCCTGGTTTGACTTTCTGCACGAGAGCGCCCAGTATGAATGAAACACACACTGCATGAGTGTTTAGCGCTCCGCGATGTTCATCTCGCCTTAATCTTGGTTTGAATAAAATATCAGGTCATGTGCAGAGTATCCTGTCTCTTTGAGTACAAATCTATATTTATTCACACCAGCTCTTGAAAACCTCTATGCAAACACACTTGCCCGAAAAAGTGCGGGGGATGAAATTACATGATATTAAAAGTTGGGGGGACACGTCCCCCGCGTCCCCTGCTTAATCTACGCCCCGGCATTACACTGAGTCTCTTTTGCAGATTCTGGCAGTAAACCACACAAAATGCAGAAGTTATTACTGCAGTTCTTGCACCTTGAGGCGAGAGCAGCACTTGCAGAAGGAAGCGGTTCAGTGGGGAGTGTTTTAGGAATAATTATACACAGCTTGAATTATTCAGTTCTAGGAAAGGCCTGGAATATGAACTCCACACTGTCTCATTTTCTTGCCACAAAGCTTTTGTTGAACTGGATTTTCATGAGTCTCTAAAGTACTGGAACCTAGTGCATATTTAGATGTGTGTAATAAAGTTAGCAAGAATCTTTGAGGAGCTTCTCTCTCTCTCTCTCTCTCTCTTTCACACACACACACACACACACACACACAGAGAGAGAGCTGCAGGGATTGTCTCTAATCTGAACACACACATTGTTTGTGTGCACACTCAGACATGACAGGAGTGTAAAAACACTGTCCAGAAGGATTGGAGATATTCTGTCAGAGCGATGGAGCGTCACACACACATTTTTTATTTGTCCACCTGGATGTTTTCCACCAAATACACATTTCTGTTTTGTTTTGTTTTTCTTTCATTCTTAACACTAGAAGTGATACTTGAGTAGGTCTGATGGAGATATATATGTATATATGAAGATTTTATTAGCAAAAACAGGTAACCCATTTTTATTAACGTTTTTATACATTTTCATAAATCATGTTTTTTATTGTTATCATGTTTTTATTGTGTTTTATTTTGTTAGTTAGCAGTATTTTTTAGTTATTATTATTTAATCAAAACAACCCAAATGCAGTTTGATTGATATTAATTGGAATGCAGGATTAAAAAAAACAAACATGATTTTTGAACATTTTTAAAAACAGTTATCTGTGTGTGTGTGTGTGTGTGTGTGTGTATATATATATATATATATATATATATATATATATATACAGAACTAATTGCAGAACTAATTTCAAAATTAGAAACAGTAGTAACATAACCTATAAAATAATAAATATATTACCTACCAGTACTAATGGTATTAGTTAGATGCCGCATATATTAGCCTATGTATTTTTAATCTATGATTCTCCCATGATTCTGAAAACAAAACAACCAAGCAAAATATGTAATTTACTTGAGTTTCTGACAAAATGTTTTATTGATGTTATACTAAATTATTCTATTGAATAATATTTATTAATTTAAATGAATTAGTAATTATGTAAAAACAGGCAAACAAACAAACTTTTTAAATAAATGAAGATAAATGAAGACTTGTTTTGTATCTCTTGAATGAATGATTCAGACATCAAATACATTCAACAGTCAGTGTTCGCCACCTACTGGCATAATGTAACATATACAGTCATTATTTGCAGCGTATCATTACTTTCAAAGACCCATTTCATTCGTGGCTACCGCAACATTAGAGTCTACATCCGGACTTTAAATAATAACGAAAGTATTGATAAAAGTTTAATGTTTACAGCAGAGAAACGTAACCCGCTGTGTAGACTGTTTGTGAAGCTGTTTCAAACATAAAGCTTTACATGATGAGCGCTGCTCTCTCTACATCAGCGGCTGTGCAAAAGCAGGTTTAAATATTCTGATGTGATAGTGTTTTCAAAGGATTAATAGATATAGCAGAATCACCGTCATTTAGGAATAAGATTGCGTGTGTTTGAATCGAGATCGCGATCTTTCAAAGATTAAACGTGCATACATATGAGCCCCCCCCCCCCATGCTCTGCATGAGCACTCAATTGCTAAACCAAATGAAATATAAGTAAAGCAGCACAAGGCACATGGAGTGCAAATCAGTGAAGTAAATCATTCTATCTACACTGTTTACTTCACTGCTTTGCACTCTATCTGCCATGTGCCTTGTTTCTTTTTACATGACCTATTTGTATATTTGTATAGTTGTACTTTATATTTTATTATCTGTATTTAATGTTGTACTGTTAGTGTTATCTGTATGCTCCAAGGGTCTGAGAGTAACGCAATTTCATTTCTGTATGTATGTACTGTACATGTGGAAGAACTGACAATAAAGCAGACTTGACTTGACTTGACTTGACTTTAATTCTTTACATGAATTATGCAAATCAGGTACAGTATAGTAAAGTTAGTGCAGAATGCAGTTTGCATGGCACATTTCCCAAACTCGTGGGCTGAGAAAATCATCATTTTGAGGAAATGTTGGATTGAGTGCTCCAAAACCAAATTCTTAAACAAGAGTTATAGAGTCATTATCTGACCAGATATAAATATAAATATGTTGGCATCAGTGTTGTTTACCAAAAAGTACAGTCTCTCTCTCTCTCACACACACACACACACACACACACACACACACACACACATGGGTGTCACAGAGAGGCAAATTTATTTGTGTCTCATGTACACACATGCAGTACTTGTCTCATTATTTGTGAAGCTGTGCACTTGTGTTAAACTGTGTGTGTGAGGCAGCAGTTCTAATTGGCCTCACACACACACACACACACACACACACACACACTGAGCTGCTGGTCATATTGAATGTCAATCATGTGGTACTGCGTTAACATATCCAGCACTCATCCTACAGCGCTCAAGAGCTCTTCACACTCACACACACACATTATCCACCATTTACCTTTGACCTGTTTGCTGCTGAATACAGCCTGCAGTGTTATGCTGTTCATTTACACATCTACACTCTGTGTGTGTGTGTGTGTGTGTGTGTGTGTGTGTGTGTGTGTGTGTGTGTGTGTGTTATCTGGTAAACCCAATGTTATGGGGACAAAATGTCCCCGAAAAATGGCAATATCCTAAATCCTTGTCCTTCAGGGGACATTTTTTCTGTAAAGGGGGGGTTTAGGTGTAGGGTTGGTGTAGGGCGACAGAAAATAAAGTCTGTAGTAGTCTGTAGAGTCCCCATAAAACATGGAAACCTAGCGTGTGTGTGTGTGTGTGTGTGTGTGTGTGTGTGTGAGCACAGTGAAGAAGTGGCCATAATCTTTATGGTTTGTATAGGAATTGACAAAGAAGTTTCTATTTAAGGAAATAATAATAGTAATAGTAATAATATTAATAATAATTAAGTTGATGATAAAATGTGCCAGTAATGGTAGCCCAGGTTTAAAAAAAGTACACTTTTATAATGTACTTAAAGTGTTCTATTTTTGCGCACTAATTTTGTACTTAAGACTTAAATTTAAATTTAATTTAATTTAATTTAAATTTAATTTTAAATTTAAGACTTTTCATACACTAGGACTTTTAAATGTAATACAAGTGGTGATTAAATTTTTTTTTTTTAAATACAGAGATAGTATGTTAAAAGCACATTTTAGTTCATATTCATGGTACCCCAAAATAGCACAGTGGCACAGATATTACAGCGATATCATTGACTTGATTGCAAATGATTGCACAGATACTATTTAAACTGAACTGAGCTGCATGATGACATCACTGAATTCAATGATGAACTGCTTTAACTGTCATTTTGCATTATTGACACTGTTTTCCTAATTAATGTTGTTCAGTTGCTTTGACACTATCTGTTTTGTTTAAAGCACTATATAAATAAAGATGACTTGACTTGACAGTTGAGTACACTTAGATTATCTTAAATTTATCTTAAGAAGTAGCCTACTAAAGAATCGTTCAGTATATTAAGTACAAAATTAGTGCGCAAAAATAGAGCACATAAGTAGATTATGGAAGTGTACTTTTTAAACCTGGTAGTTAAATGATTAAAAGCAATATACTTACCGTACTTAATAACTTAAACTGTTTGTGGAGTCGGTCAGGGAGCGGGATTTTAATGTTTACCTCCTTTACAGAAGTTAATGTAAGAAAACCTTTAAAAAATATTAATAAAGTGAATCCTGTTTAGTTAAGCATTGTTTCGCGACGCGTCCTCTGCGCGTTTAGCCGCATGCCTCTCGCTTTTTGTGAGACCCAAAGAAGGGCGGCAAGCGCGAGCACAGAGCGGGCTGTTGTCGTGACAACCGATAACGGGACTCTCGTGAAGGGGGCAGCAGAGCGCTAGTGTAGCGAGTGTGTGTGTGTGTGTGTGTGTGTGTGTGTGTGTGTGTGTGTGTGTGTGTGTGTGTGCGCGCACGGCAGCAGCGCGCCTCCGCTTCATCTCTCCGCTGTTTCCCGCGGATCTCTCGCGCTCTTCATCTCTTCACTGTGTTTCTCTGTGGATTTCTCTGGAGATGTTTGTGTGGGGACGCACCTCGTTCCGTCAGCTGCAGGCGTGTGTTTTCCGACTGCTATGTTTTATTCCCACAGGATTCCCGGTGATCAGCGTGGACAGCCAGAGATCCACCGACAACATCACCATCAGACAGGGAGACACCGCCGTGATCCGGTAAGACGACAACTTTCCTTCCTCGGCCCTTCATCCCTCCTCCTCCTCCTCCTCCTCCTCAGCACCGCGGCCGTCACCCGCTCATCAGTAACACCGGCTCTTCCGATCAGATGATCGATCAGCGGATTAATCAGGCGTCCGGTTAAACGAACACTGTTTCCATCTGATCGGAAGAGTTTGAGTCTCTGTTGATATGCTGAAGTTCGCGGGTTTTCTTCATGTGATTGTACAGTAAGTGTGTGTTATTTCTGTTGTGCTGCCTCTGATGCGGTTTTTGTGTGTTTATGTTTTTGTTGGTGTTTTGCTATAAGTTGATGGGGTGTTGTGTGGTTCTGCGATATTAAACACTCGAGCGAGATTTCTGGACAGAGGTTGTGTTCGATGCTCAGGGTTTCACTCGCGACCTCATCTTCACCTTTTGTTTGTCCTTTGATCAGATGATTAGCATTAGATGTTCCCACTGATTAGTTTTTGTTGTTCATATTATTAGCAGAAACCCGTTCAGATTTAGACGTTCACACACACACGACACACACATACACACACACATGTTGGTATGTGTGGTTTATGGGGACTCTCTATAATGGTTTTTATTCTGTACAAACTGTATTTTCTATTGCCCTACCCCAACCCTACACACCTAACCCAGCAGAAAACCCGTTCAGATTCATCAGATTTAACACACACTGGGAAACACACACACACACACACCACATAACCATGTCATTATACACACAAAACACACACACATCACACACACACACACACACACACACACACACACACACACACACACACACACACACACACTGACGAGCTTCAGCTCTGATGCTGATTGGCTGTGAAGTGCCGCCTCTCTGTGTTTAATATTATCGTGTTTAGTGAATACTCAAACCTGCACATGCTCGGCTGAAAGGCTTGAAGTGGTTTCAGTTTGAATGCAGACACACTTTATGTTCGGACGGTCTTGAGTCGCTCTCATTCATGAATCTGGAAGCGCATGCGGCGGAGTGAGGAGCAGCAGGGCTGTGTTTGAGTGTTTAGAGACTCGTTCACACTGGACATCAGCAGCACCAGAGCCCTGAACTGTTTATAAGGCCGTTGGGGTCGTATTTTCTTTCACCTTGTGTAGTTTTGTTCATGGTTTTGAAGATCAAGGCTCGTCTAACATCTGCTCGTGTTGAATCTTCTGCCAAGCGGCATCTGCACGAAAATACTGCTGGGTTTCATTAGAGTTTTAACATCAACAACAAAAGATCAGGGTTGTTCCAGCCTAATCAGTGTATAAAGTTAAATGTATCTAATTTCTCATAACTGCACAGTTCTACCCTAGTGAAAAATAAATAGACTCAAATGTTTCTGAAATACATTTATTTGATACTAAGTACAAATAAATGTATATATTTATGTGTTTAATAGAAAAATACCCTGCAATGATACTTTTGGTTTACTAAACTGCTATACTTCAAGTCTGCTAAATTGGAACTAATGTTGTGTTTGATGCACTTTAATTGTGCAGAAGTAGTGCAGAAGTCCAACTAAAGATATACTGAAGTACATTTGATTGTGCTAAAGTGGAACTATTGCAGGTATACTTCAGGTACACTTTAAATATCTTGCATTTAAAGACTGATATTATTCAAAGATCCTACAGTCCTCATCAATAGTGACATTAAAACACATTTTAGGTTTAATGTTAAAAAATGTGCATTGTGCACACAAGTAGTACTTCAAATAAAGTATAATTATAATTTTTATTTCAGTAAGTCTCAAGCGATATGCCAGTAAATATGTTAATAGATTTAAACTATACATAGTATGAAATGATGAATTTAAAGATTTCTTGTTTACTAGGGTAGGGTTAGTGTGACTTTATTATTTGCACCGCTAGTATTGCAGTGTCAGAAACAGAATAATTTTCTGTGTATTAATGGAGCAGAAGAGTGATGACGCCTTCAATTAGAGCGATTGTTTAAGATGAAGCCCCCTGTGGTCTTAAGGGCTTTTGTCACTGTTTAACCCATGAGCACTCAAGCAAAACTAGACAGAGAAATATGATAAATTAATTCAATCATCTGTTTAATAAAAGATGCAATGAAGCGCTGGAAAAATGAAAAAAGGGAATAACTCAGTACGCTGAAGTATTCATATCCTAGCTTAGCATGCAGAAATGACTGCTCATATAAAGCAGAGATTCACAGTCAAGGTTACATCAAATTTATTGGCCACGTCATTAGTCCTTTAATTTCAGCATCATTTATTCACGTCTTATGCAGTAGTGTTTCCTTTCTTCTGTGAAATATTTTTCTGCATGATGAAAGAGGACTGTTTACTGATGTGGACGGGAAAGACTGGCGTGCTGTTTTTAGCTCTTAGCTAAATGTTTCTGCTAGAGTTTGGAGTTCATGTCTGGAGAGTGTTTATCTCGCGGTTGCTCACGTCTGAGTATCTCTGCGTCAGAATCGCACGTTCGTTTTGCGTGATCAGCATAGAGAAAGGAAGCATGTGAAGTGCCGTTTATCTCCTTCACTCTCCAGTGGACTTCTGGGGTTTATCGTTACTCGTAACGCCACTGTACCCATAATGCACCACGGCCTCATTAGGAGCGCACCATCCAAGCAATTAGTGTAGCATTGCCTGTCTTCTCTAGGAAGGAGTGAGCCCAAACAGGATGTGATTATCTCCAGCACTTCCTGTGAAGAGCTCGGTCCTCCAGGGCCACCAGGATTAATTAGCAAAGCTGTTTATCACATTCCACCAACAATAGGACATACAGCACTTTTTGTTTATGCCATTCTGCAAGTGTATTTGACAGATATCATGTTTACTGCTTATTAAATGATAGCAGCTATCTGGGGCATTAGTGTTTAATTTGCGACCCGTAATTCTGGGCCTGTGATTTGCTGCTCTTTATATCTGAGGTGTGAAGTTCCCCTCCAGTGTTCAGGGCCATTTTCCCACAATGCTGTAATTTTAATTGGTTTTTAACACTCCTGGCAGCGGTGCTGGCTGCAGGCTGCGTCTTCGGACGAGAAGAGTCATTGTTGGTTTATTTAAACATCCTCTTCAGTGAAAGCAATACTCAGAGCCAATTATCACTTCAGTGACAGTAACAGCACACGTCTGCACTATTTTAGAAAGAGACTGTGGAGAGCTGGGTTTTGCCCCGTGACTCGCGTGTTTTCACCTCACCTTGTCTCGGTTTAGCCATTAGCACTTGCGCTAGCATCAACACACCGTTTATACGAGATTGGCGTGTAGTTCATTACTCTCGGAGAAAAGCTCTGCATTTTAGGGCTGCGGCAACTAATGAATAAAATCAATTATAAACAATAATGAAAATCATCAACAACCAAGTTGTGCACGGAAAAACCACACAATCAATCATGTTGCTTTATATTAGTGAATAATGCATTTCTGTGGACAAAACACACATGATATTTAGCGGAGGTCACAGTAGCTGCTGCGGGAGCACAAGCTGTCCTCCTCACTATGAGAATGCTTTAAATTAAGTGCTTCAAACAAACTCATAACAATATAGGGTAACACTTTATTTTACGGTGTAGTGAACCGTGACTCTTGAGCCTTGGCCCTAGGAGTCCTCGTCAGGGAAAAATAAACTACCAACCAGGGTCCTCTTCTAAAAGTCATGTTTGACAGTTCCTCCTCTAAAACAAGAGGTTAATCCAGTCTTATGGGGGTGTGACAGAGAGCTCCACTCACATAGTTTTCCATTAAATTACATAATTTTTGTCCCAAATTAATGTTAATGTACATAATGACTTCATCCTTGGCTAGAAGATTTTGTATTGTGCATTTTTCAGCAAAACTTTTGTCTTTCTATGGCTCTGATATATTCTGTGCTTCGTACAGACTGCAGTAGATCACAGTTTCTCAATCCATTTGCTCTGTTTTTTCAATCACCAAACTATAAACTCATTGACACCACTTGCTCATTCTTGTGGTAAAGTTTTGAATGTTTGGGGAATAGATAAATAGTTTTGGACTGCCGTCTTGACCTGACCTGAATGCGACGTGTCCGGTGTACGACTGCCTTTCAGAAATGAAACAAGAAAACAGCACAGTGAGAGAGACTGATGTTACTAAAATAAAACAGCTTCATATCCTTCATTTCAAATCCTCATAACAAAAGCACATCACACAATATGTGCATTTCAGTGGGCAAAACGTACAGACACTCCCTCCTACCACACTAAACCAACAAATGAAATGTGTTTAATGTAAGACAGTACACCATGACGGTGCTCACAGCAAAACAAATTAGCGTCAGACACTTCATGACAAACAAGCAGTGTTTATAATAAATAACATTATTATTGGCACGTCGACTTCATTTTGATGTGAATAAAAGCTAATTGGTTTATCAGCGTTTTTCTTTTTTCCGATAGAGATCCCACAGTGGGCAGAACTTGTCATGAAGTTAGTGATAACAAAGCCCACCCATTTAGAGCAAAGATATGATTGGTAAATTTTTCTGTCATTTGAAATTATGCTCCCATTGATTCACTCTTGCTTGGCCTTCTGTAATTTCATAGCTGGACCGCCAATCAGAGCCGCAGATGCTAGCTGGACACATTTAAATATGGAGAAAATGGGCGGCGTTCATTAGCCATTCACCAAATAGGCAGATTTGAAGAGTTTTTTTTTTTCATCTTATTTTATTTAGATGATGATTGTCAAATTATGAATGGCTTAAATAAAATTAGTAATAATTATTTTTATTAAAAATAATATTTAAAAGTATTAAATAAGGATAGGATAATAAGATTTAAAATATTGAAAAAATGTAAATATTGTTTTTACCATAGATTAAGAGTCTCTCCACTGACGGTTCCCCTCTGGAACTTACTATTATATAACAATAAATTATATATAACTTGCATAATTACATGCAAGGTACCCAAAGCCAAACCCTAATCCTAAGCCTAACCATATAGTAAGTACAAGTAGTTAATTAAAATTACTTGATTCGTAAATGTATACTATAATTACACTGTAACAAGGACACCTTAAAGTAAAGTGTAACTGCATATAGTTTAATGTGGCTTGTCCTGACAGGAACGTGTGCTGTTTAAAGCATTTGAGATGTGTTTCCTTCAGCACATAACTCACATTTCACAGTTGTGTCCTTATCTGTAAATGGTAGAAAGTCACATGATTATTTTCATATTGCATACAGGCTAGTCCTGAAATCTAGCTACCTCACTGAATGAGCATATACGCGTCGAACCGACAGAGCGCTGTAGAATAGAGCTCAATAGTTCTGATACATATACATTTCACTAAAATATTTCTAATTAAACAAATGTTTAAAATTCTACATATAACACAAGTAATTGTGTTTATTTGAGAGCAGTAACAGTGAATGTAATGTACTCATCTTCAGATGTGTGAATCCTACATCTGTACATTCACTCTATAGTCTTCAGATCCTTCAAACTGCAGATTGCTTGGAGTACAACACTGGGCAGGATGCAAGTAACGTTTTTTATAATGGATTTAAAATAATTATTGATTATAATAATAAATAACAATTGGATTTTATCCGATTAATCGAGTGAATAATCGTCAGATGAGTGTCTTAAGGGAAGCTGTATTATTGGCGTCCCATTAGACTGTGCTCCGGGTTAAGGGCTTGTGTCACGGCTGCGGTGCAAAAAGCTCTTCCACCTAATCCCAATCCACTTCCTGTTTGACTACACACACCTTTCCTTGTCTCACTGAAAGCCAGCTATCGCACCCTGCCCAGTCCTGTATCATCTTCTGTTCCTGCCAGTGAAATCTGAGGCGTTCGTCCCAGATCTGCTCTGATTTGTTGGTGACAATCAGAGGATTGTTTCTGCAGTAAATGGACTTTCTGAGTGTGGTGAATTCAATACTGTGTAAAAACTGCTTCGCTCTGGAAGTCTGATCAATAATGAGTCTAGAAGGAAATGTTAGAAATCACAGATGGCTGCTGGGTCATTAATCACACTCCAAATCACATCAGCGTTTTAGCTAATCAAGGTCTTGTGTTTAAGTCAAGACATTTATACACCAGATTTAACTATTTCTATTAACTGTGCTTATTTCCATCTGAACGACATGCACTGAATGTCACAGTCATAGACAATCACATCTGACACAAAACAGATATTGTTGCACACATATAAACACCAAAATCTGTACAAGATATAGTTTTATTGCTGAATGTGATTTTAAAACAGATACGTACCCTGTATGTTGATATGCGATTCCCCTTTAATTTCCAAGCCTCCACAAGGACAGACTGTGACTTTCATCAGTAAAACTGCACTGCTTTATTTTACCTCAGAATTCTAGATATAATGACCAGTAAATCAAACAACTAATGAAAATTAACCATTATTTTAATCCATTTGGTAAAACTTTGCTCTGTAAACATGACTGACAGCCTTGTCCATGCTGGCAAGTATGATATATCTGTGTCCCTGCAGCACAGAAGCAGTCATCAGTAGCACAGGTATATTTGTAACAATAGACAACAATACATTGTATGGGTCACAATTATACATTTTTCTTTTATGCAAAAATGGGATAATCTATGGCTAGGTTTATATAAATAAATAATATAAATAATTGTACACATTTGTGTTCAGACTCATTCTTCCCACTGGTCACTCTTTTGCGACTAACTTTCTCAGTTGGTCACTCGGGCACATGTTTTTGCTACAACATGGGATTAATCAATGCATGCTGATGAACTTTTATCGTAGTTTATAGTTATATGGAAACCAGAGTGGTTAACATTCAACCTGTTCTTTTACTTCAGCGTTTGTGATTTGAATTTTGTGAATGAGAGTCTTGATGTGTTATAAGACGTGCTTCGGACGCTTTCACTTTTGAATTCGCAATCTTGTCACTGATTTGCTTACATACATCTATACATATTTCACTTTTTAAGACTACAACAAAAGATGGATTCATTGTTATTCTTAATTAAAAAACACAACAACAATAAAACGGTAAGACACAATGACTTACTAAACTTGCTGTCAGTGTGCTTGCATGTTTTTTTTTCCCCCACGAGAATACCAACATGTTCACCTTCTCTGCTTTAAGAAGCAGTCTTTACTTTAGCTTGAAAACCATCCATCATTTCCTCAATATTCGTGTCATTTTTGCTTCGCGCTCGTGCTGACGCGGTGAGTATAAACCAGGTTCTACACTCGAAGCGAGGCGCAGCTCAAACGAGTCGTGTGGTTTCATTATGCTTTCAAGTTTCGTTTGCTGTTTGCTGTTTCTCATATGCAACAGAAATGTCAGTGCTTATGAGTTCAACAGCGCGGTGAGCGTGCCAGCGCAACCGAACACAAAATTTAGTTGCACAGGAAGAAAAAAACGTTGCAAAATGCCCTGGCGCAGTGATCACCAGTGGAATCACTGTAGTTTGATCGGGGCTCAGAGTAGTGTTCATTCTGTCAGCTATTTTCAGTTTTAGTCTTAGTCCTGTGTTAAATGTCCTTGTTAGTTTTTATCATATTTAGTCAACCTTATCCTATTTAGTTTTAGTCGACTAAAAGTCTCAACGTTTTAGTCTAGTTTTAGTCGGAGAAACCCTGAAGTATTTTAGTCAATGAAAACTTGACATTTAGCAATAAGATTATTATTAATTAACCATACAGCGGTATTAATTTTGTCAGCCATTCCTAATTTAGCCTTAGTCTTACTTAAATGTACATTTTAGTTATCATATTTAGTCAATGTTGTCCTGTTTTTGTTTAGTCAAGTTTTAAGTCAATGAAATATCTACGGAAGAGGATTAGGGCCAAGCAATAATAAAAAAAATAAAACCATCTTGAGATTAAAGTCATTATATTGCGAGATTAAACTCATTAAATTTCGAGAAAAAAAGGCGAAATACAATCTTGATAATAAACTCATTAAATATCGAGAATAAAGTCGTTGTGTTTCGAGATTAAACTCGTTAAATTTCG
Source organism: Cyprinus carpio (assembly GCF_018340385.1). NCBI lineage: Eukaryota > Metazoa > Chordata > Actinopteri > Cypriniformes > Cyprinidae > Cyprinus > Cyprinus carpio. The sequence continues at coordinate 24,951,220 of NC_056611.1, forward strand.
AGAAAAAAAAAAAGTCGAAATACAATCTTGAGAATAAACTCATTAAATATCGAGAATAAAGTCGTTGTGTTTCGAGATTAAACTCGTTAAATTTTGAGAAAAAAAGTCGAAATAATCGTGAGAATAAACTCATTTAATTTCGAGAATAAAGTAGTTGTGTTTCGAGAAAAAAAGTCGAAATGAAATGTAGAGAATAACGCATTGGATCAGTGTTCATTGCATAGCCTATATCTTTCAGTAACAAAGAAATACTATCAACTTTAGCTAATTATGACACACTAATAATTAGCACACGAACTTTAAAGTGAATTTGCAAGCGGCTAGGTCTTTTTAGAAGAAAAAATCAGTCCAATTTGCGCGATGTAGGCTACTGGCTTTTGTCCAACATGAAATGACATCCAGAGGACAAATGCAAGGTTATCGCTGGCTTCACCCAAATGCACTCTGGCACTTGGACAGCTATGATAAATTAAAACCGTACGGCATTGCCATTAATGGCATGTAATGTAATGAGTTTATTCTCAAGTTTGTATTTCGACTTTTTTTCTCGAAATTTAACGAGTTTTTTTCTCGAAACACAACGACTTTATTCTCGATATTTCATAAGTTTATTCTCAAGATTGTATTTAGACTTTTTTTCTCGAAATTTAACGAGTTTAATCTCGAAACACAACGACTTTATTCTCGATATTTCATGAGTTTATTCTCAAGATTGTATTTCGACTTTTTTTCTCGAAATATAACGAGTTTAATCTCGCAATATAATGACTTTAATCTCGAGATGGTTTTATTTTTTTATTATTGCTTGGCCCTAATCCTCTTCCGTACATATCTGAGAATTTTAGTCAGGATTTAATCAAATTTTCATCATGCTGTATAATGGTTAAACTGATTAAAATTATTATTTTTTTCTCAGAATTATAATCGTAATAATTGTTGTCATTTGAGAAATTTACTTCTGCATTCCAAGTACTGCACTTTCTCCAGTAAGCACAAATCAATATAATGTGGACACACACATGGTGTGTTTAACCTCATCTAGTGTACTGATTTATTATAGGCTTTTTATTATATAAATGAATACCAAAGACTTATGCAATCTCTCTGTCTACATTATGAAAGCAGTTAAAACAATTAGGGATGCATCGATCTGATACTCAGGATTGGTATCGGCTCTGATACTGGCATTTCTACAGATCGGGTAACGGTCAGACCAACCGATCCAAATCCCATATTGTGCTTATACTATTCTGTGTTATTGTTCAGCCCCACGAAAGCCACATAAACATTATAAAATAAGTCCAAGTCCAAGTGTTCTGAAGCTGTTCCATAGTTCAGTGTGGGGTACAGATGAATATTTAAGTCAAATTCCCATTCAAGTAAATTCAAGTTCACATAAACTCTTCTCTCTGCTGCAGCTGTCTGTCATCCTTCATTCAGCAATCAAACTGAGTGTTGCGTTCGGTTACGACAGTCAAGACGATGAAACTCTCTTCAAGAGCGCACAATAACTGAGATTTAAAACTGTTCAAAGAAAAGGCTCAATATACTACTCAATATACTGTGTTGCTTCAAGAGCATCATTCTGTGCACGGGATGCTCATAAGCACTTTGTGCAGCTCTGTATTAGAGCTTTTCTTATTATATAATACTTTTGCACAATGAAAGATTATTTATAGCGTTTCTTGTTCTGTCCTATAATGTTATTAATAATCTAATGTGTAGCACAGTAATGGAGGCAGCAACATAGATAGGACTCCTCTATTTATCATATGTTGCTGCCTTCATCACTGTGCTATACATTTAAAATAAATGTCTTTTAATTTTAGTTATATTTATATATAAGTACATTTACTTGTTTTCATTAATGTATTTTACAACAATACAGAGAGCAATGTGTAACATTTTACCAGATTTAGTCCTACAGTTATTCACTTAGGGCTCAATCTAATGTTAACCCAGAGAAATGTGCGCTGTTTAACACACTGTACAGTAGCTCACTGCAGGACAGATGGAGGCGCCGGTGTGGTCACTTGCTCTTAAAATACTCTGTAATTTTTGGTCATACAGATAAGAGTAATAAATCTTTTGAATCTGTAAAGACACTACGTTTATTTGTGTGCACTCACAATAACAACAAAACACTTTTTTGTAAAATAAAGCAAACAGGACGCGCTTTCTGCCGTCTGTCTCTGTGAACTTGAGTGTGAAACTCTTTGAATATCTTTGCCTTACAGACATTAAAAATATATCTAGTGAAAAGTCTACTTTCAAATGAACCAATTCAAATGGAAAGTAAATATTCTCCGATTATGTAATCCGTATGAAACAGGCGCATCACTACTGCGGAGATGATGAGTCAGTGTCGCAGATCTCTTAAACGGAGAACAAAGAAAGCACTAGTTTATCAGTAAATTATTAAAATGTTAATGCAGATTCCTTACTGTTTTTCCTGACACAATTATAATCAGTACTTCTGCCGGAGTGCTGTGGCAAGCTTTATGAGTGTGCTTGAGCGCTTATTAGACTATGTATGCAATTATAGACTCGGTATTATGATTTAAATTGGTTATTATTAAACATGCAATTAGTCGACTAATGCTTTAAATGAAAGACTACTAGTTGAACAGAAAAATCTTTATTTGGGGACAGCCCTATTCCCCACTAAATAATGTTATTTCACTAAATGTTTAGATTTGTTTAGATTTGATAAAATTTTCCACTAACCTAGTTTATAATAGTATTTTTGTCATAGATTATTAAATATTTTTTTATTTGTTATTTTTCATTAAAATGAAGTTGTCCATATTTAGTAGATTGTGTTCAGTAGCATGTAGAGCAGTCTGCAATTTTTTGACGAAAATAAAAAGGTTTTTGGTAAAGTTTTTATCTTTTTGAACACATTTCAGTCTCATCTTATTTTGTCAACGAAATTGTATGTTTATATAGTCTTAGTTATCGTTTATTCAAGTCAAGTTGATCTTTATTGTCACTCCGCTACATGTGTGGACATACAGTAGAACAAAATGTTATGCCTCACAGGACCACAGTGCTACATAAATACAGACATACGACAATGAAGTAAAACAGTATACACCTATACACAACTAACCTACTGACAGATTTTGACTATAAATATACTATATATAAATGTTTACCTATACATAAACTAAAAAAATACAAAATACAAACAATACAAATGCTACACATAAACACTGTGCATGTGCAAAGAGAAACATCGTAAGTCAAGCAGCAGGCTGGGGAACAGTGCAGGATGATTTGTAGTGCACAAGCATGTAAACACATATTTGAGTCTTTTATGGTATTATGTACACACAGCAGTGTGTGTGAAAAGTGTCTAGTGCGCATAGAGGAGAATTGCACAAAAAAAAGGGAGGTTTCAGACAGTTTTTCTGTGATGTGGTAAGGTTGGGGGGGGGTGTTTGGGGGGGTTTGGGGGGGTGGAGGAGGGGAGATGGTCCATGTTTCAGGAGGTAGGGGGGTTCGTATGGGGTTTCAGAGGAGGGCGAGGTGATTTGAGTTCAGGGCTCGCACAGCCTGGGGAAGGAAAAAAAAAAAAGGTTGGAAAAAGCTGTTGAGCAGTCTGGCGGAGCGGAGCGGAGCGGGCTCTGATGCTCCGGTACAGTCTTCCTGATGGTTGAAGAGACTGTGGGAGGGATGGGTGGGGTCCTTCACGATACTGTTGGTTTTGCTGGAGCATTGTTTAATGAAAATGTCCAGGATGGAGGGGAGAGGGGCACCGATGATCTTTGCAGCTGTGTTCACTGACCGCTGGAGGGGTCTTGCGGTCTGCTGCACTACAGTTCCCGTACCAGACAGTGATGCAGCTGGTCAGCACACTCTCAATGGTTCCCCTGTAGAATGTGGTGAGGATGGGTGGAGGGAGACTTGCTCTTTTCAGCCGGCGGAGAAAGTGTAGGCGCTGTTGTGTCTTCTTGGAGAGTAACTTGGTGTTGGTGGTCCAGGTGAGATCCTCAGTGATGTGCACCCCCAGGAATTTAGTGCTGCTGACTCTCTCCACAGTCGAGCTGTCGATGGTCAGTGTGGTTGGAGCTGAACTTGGCAGTGCAGTCGTGGGTCAGCAGCGTGAAGAGCAGCGGGCTTATGTTATTATTGTCTTGTCTTCTTCTTTTTTTATTTGATGTTATTGTAGCTCATCAACAAACATTTTTCATCATACTTTTCGTGAGCAAAATTAACACTAGCTCATTGTAAACAAATATCAGAGTCATGTCTTAAATTAATGTAAACAGACAGCACAACAAATGGGATGTGTCCAACCGATCATATCTGTGCATTAAGCCATAAAGAGGTCATGTGACCACTGGCATACTGTGCATCGCTTCACAAACTGTTTTAAGCAGTAGTCATCAATCTAGATGGGTCCTGATGCGGAAGAGGTTGAGCTCAACAGAGAGTCAGAGGAAGCTGCAAACTCTGCTGGGTGTTTTTGCTCTTTGTTTCTCCAGAAGAAAGGCAGCACTGACTGCTCATCAGGGAAGAGATGTGGGTTAAAATCAATGCTGGTGAGCTGTGCACCGTTATACTACACAGCAGCAGCTCTTCACACACACACACACACAAACACATATACACACACACACACACACACAAACACGCATATAAACACACACACACACACACAAACACAGACTCTCTCTCACACACACACACACATAGGGCCCTATGATTTTCATTGCTTTTTGTTGGTTTTGATTGCTTCTATTGTCCTCATTTGTAAGTCGCTTTGGATAAAAGTATCTGCTAAATAACAAAATTTAAATATAACGTAAATGTAAATAACAAAACTAAATTAAAATTTTAAAACAAACCCCAAATCAAATGAATGACACAAATGAAAGAAATATCATGATATAAAAAAAAAACTAAGGCTTTGTCTGTGCTCTTTTCATTTAAAATTAGAGGCAACCACTGCATTTTAATCATGATCCAAACAAAGATGCTGCATACATGCATCATAAGCAGTTTTTAATTTAAATTATATTGAATAATTTCAAAATTTGAAGCCAAAACAGAATGATTTGACTTCAGTTTTGTGAAACTATACATAAAAATATCTTTATGAAACAGAAACAGCAGACAAACTGAACGAGACGCAGATTCACTCTCTGCCAGCAGGTGGAGCTTAAAGCGTTTCCTTGGTTACTGCTGTAAACAAAGCACTTATGAACACTGCAGCAGGTGGAGCTTAAAGCGTTTCCTTGGTTACCGCTGTAAACAAAGCACTTGTGAACACTGCATCAGGTGGAGCTTAAGGCGTTTCCTTGGTTACCACTGTAAACAAAGCACTTCTGAACACTGCAGCAGGTGGAGCTTAAAGCGTTTCCTTGGTTACCGCTGTAAACAAAGCACTTGTGAACACTGCAGCAGGTGGAGCTTAAAGCGTTTCCTTGGTTACCACTGTAAACAAAGCAGCGCTGCACTTATGAACTTTAATATGCTTCATACAGAGGCAAGATGAAAAGAAAAAATACCATCGAAACTCTTCTAAAGACAGTAAGTTCCCCTCAGACACACATTCATATAAACTCCTGCATCTAATTGAATCGTGATTGTTTAGCATCTCAACCGGTTTGAATCGTCACATACAGTATTTGAATCCATTTTTCAACCGGCTCACAGTTAATCGTTACATCCCTAACACACACACACTCAAACATATAAACACACACACATATAAACACAGATTCTCTCTCTCTCACACACACACAAATAAATAAATACAGACTCACACTTGCACACACACACACAAACACACACACATATAAATACAGGCTCACACACAAACACATATAAACTAGGGTTGGGCAGATAGACCATGCCATCGTCCATCGCCAATGACTGACAGACATCACGATGTTGAGCCAGCATTTTTTTTCTCTGGTGTCACACTGAGCTTGAATCAGTAGAGATCAGTCTGACTGACGTTGTAATGCAGCACATCTGATGCTCACTCTCCTGCGATCCGCTGCGGTTTCCTTCCTCCTCTCAGCAGAAACCGATCTGTGTTTGAGTCGCAGCGGCTCTGTTTCACAGACTTCATGATGCACAAAGTTTTACCTGATTTCACACGAGTTCCTATGTTCCTGTGGCTCAGTGGTAGAGCATTGCGTTGTCATCGCAAAAGGTTCTGGGTTCGATTCCCAGGGAACACACATACTGGTAAAAAATTTTAATAAAAAATGTATAGCCTGAATGCACTTTAAGTCGCTTTGGATAAAAGCGTCTGCTAAATGCATAAATGTAAATGAAGTGACTTACCTGTGTAGTTCCCATCACTGTCATTGAAACGTAATCATGAGATGTTTAAGATGACTCTGAATTAGTGGATTGTCTTGATGGCCAGTGCTGATATAGATGTATATATCTGTTCCTCTAAATAAAGTTAGTAGAAGCACATGCATATCAATGAACCCTTTTCACATTTCCAGGTTTCTCAGAAGCAGAAGTCATCATAGTTGGGTAAACGTCTATAGCAGTGAATGGCAGACAACTCTATAGATTTTTGTGTTCCATTCCCTCAAATAGCAAAATAAAAACTTTATGATAGTGCTTTCATGACTTTCAAAAAGAGGGAAAAATAGAGATACATATAACGGCAGTCAGACCATCACTCCCACAGACGCTTAGAAACAGCAGCAGTAGCTAGTTTTTGTAATTTAATGTAAAGGTAATATAATGCAAATTATAATGTTATAAATGTACATAATTCAATTCAAGTTTATTTGTATAGCGCTTTTTACGATACAAATCATTACAAAGCAACTTTACAGAAAATTAAGTTTCTACAATATTTAGTAGCAGCTTATCAGTGGTGACTGTCAGTTCATGTGCATATGGCAGAAATGTTCAGAAAAATCAATAAAAGACGTAAACAAACAGACGATTTACACTATTAACAGCAATTATGCAATCAAACTTGTAGCAAAATGTGGTAGTTCTGTATGTTGTCTCTGGGTTAGCATCATCTGAGGTCCTCTGAGGGGCTGGCATCATCTCTTCTCAGGTGTTCTGGATCCAGACTGGAGCTTGTGTAGATCCTGGTGGCAAAGCAGAGAAACAAATAGAGACATAATTAGCGTAGCTGCTGTTCCAGCCAAGTAAAATTAATTAGTTTAACCCAAGCTAAAGAATAATAATGCACATTTGATCAGATATAACTGCAGTCCAAAATTATAAGATGCATTATTTGAATGCTTGGCCAAAGAGGTGTGTTTTTTAATCTAGATTTAAACAGAGAGAGTGTGTCTGAACCCCGAACATTATCAGGAAGGCTATTCCAGAGTTTGGGAGCCAAATGTGAAAAAGCTCTACCTCCTTTAGTGGACTTTGCTATCCTAGGTACTATCAAAAGTCCAGTGTTTTGTGACCTTAGGGAGCGTGATGGGTTGTAGTGTGGTAGAAGACTAGTTAGGTACGCAGGGGCTAAACCATTAAGGGCCTTGTAAGTAAGTAATAATATTTTGTAACTGATACGGAACTTAATAGGTAGCCAGTGCAGAGACTGTAGTATTGGGGTAATATGATCATATTTTCTTGACCTGGTAAGGACTCTAGCCGCTGCATTTTGGACTACCTGTAGCTTGTTTATTGAAGATGTAGGACAACTACCTAGCAGTGCATTACAATAGTCCAGTCTAGAGGTCATGAATGCATGTTTCATAGCTTGTCAATGTTTATAAGATGGATGAATGCTGTTTTGGTAACATGGGAAATATGATTTTCCAATGACAAGTTACTGTCTAATATAACACCAAGATTTTTGACAGTAGAGGAAGTAACAGTACATCCGTCTAATTACAAAATGTAATCTATGAGATTCTGTGTAATGTTTTTTGGTCCAATAAGTAATATATCTGTCTTATCTGAATTTAATAGGAGAAATTTATTGGTCATCCAATCTTTTGCATTTTTATTAATAGTATGTTATTTTTGGTAATTTTGAAGTTTCACCTGGTCTTGTTGAGATATATAGTTGAGTATCATCAGCATAACAGTGGAAACTAATCCCGTATTTTCTAATGATATTACCAAGGGGCAACATGTATATTGAAAATAGCAGAGGACCTAGGACAGATCCTTGTGGCACTCCATATTTTACTGGTGATAAATGAGATGACTCATTTAAATAAAAAGAGTGGTAGCGATCGGACAGGTAGGATCTAAACCATCTTAAAGCCTGCCCTTGGATACCTGTATAGTTTTGTAATCTATCTATGAGTATGTTGTGATCTATGGTGTCAAACGCAGCACTAAGATCAAGTAAAACTAGCAATGAGACGCAGCCTTGATCTGAAGCAAGAAGCAAGTCACTTGTAATTTTAACAAGTGCAGTTTCTGTGCTATGATGGGGCCTGAAACCCGACTGAAATTCTTCATAGAGATTGCATTTTTGCAGGTAGGAGCACAATTGAGCAGACACAACTTTTTCTAAAATTTTAGACATAAATGGAAGATTTGAAATGGGTCTGTAATTTGCCAGTTCAATAGGATCTAGTTGTGGTTTCTTAATAAGAGGCTTAATAACCGCCAGCTTGAATGGTTTTGGGGCGTGACCTAAAGATAACGACGAGTTAATAATATTGAGAAGCGGTTCTTCTGCTACAGGTAACAACTCTTTCAGTAATTTAGTGGGTACAGGATCTAATAAACATGTTGTTGGTTTAGATGCAGTGATGAGTTTATTTAGCTCTTCCTGTCCTATAGTTGTAAAGCACTGCAGTTTATCTTTGGGTGCGATGGATAAAATAAAGTATTAGACGCTGTAGAATCTACATTTGTTATTGTATTTCTGATGTAATCTATTTTATCAGTGAATAAATTCATAAAGTCATTACTATTTAACTGTGAGGGAATATTTAGATCAGAGGTGGCGTCTGGTTATTTGTTAATCTAGCCACTGTGCTAAATAAAAACCTTGGATTGTTTTGGTTGTTTTCTATGAGTTTGTGGATATGCTCGGCCCTGGCAGTTTTTTAGAGCCTGTCTATAGCTGGACATACTGTTTTTTCCACGCAATTCTAAAAACTTCCAAGTAGTTTTTTCTCCATTTGCGCTCAAGACTACGAGTTTCTTTCTTGAGAGCGTGGGTATTACTGTTGTACCATGGGCACAGTACGTTTTTCTCTAACCTTTTTCAATTTGATGGGGGCAACAGCTTCTAATGTATTAGAGAAGATAGTGCCCATGTTGCCAGTCATTTTGTCTAGTTCATGTGTATTTATGGGAACACAGAGCAGTTGAGATAAATCAGGCAGGTTATTTGCGAATCTGTCTTTGGTGGCTGGAACAATAGTTCTGCCCGGACGATAACGCGAAGCCATATAGTTATTATCATCAATACGCAGAATGCACGATACAAGGAAATGGTCAGTAACATCATCACTTTGAGGTACGATATTTATATCAGTGAGATCGATTCCATGTGATACAATTAAATCTAGCGTATGATTAAAACGATGAGTGGCCCGGTGACATTTTGCTTTACTCCAAAACAGTTTAATAAGTTAGTAAACGCAAGTCCTAATGCATCATTTGTATTATCAACATGAATGTTAAAATCTCCGAGAATTAGCGCTTTATCAGCGGTAACCAACAGGTCTGAGAGGAAATCTCCAAATTCTTTTAGGAATTCTGTATATGGCCCTGTTGGTCTATACACAGTAGCCATAGAAAGAGATACAATAGATTTCTTTTGCATATCTGACAGTGTAACATTAAGCAGAAGTATTTCAAATGATTTAAACCTGTATCCTGTTTTCTGGGTAACACTGAGAATATCACTATATATTGTTGTAACACGACCAGTCTGACGGGGCTCATGTTTATAACAGTAGTTTGGTGGAGTAGACTCATTTAGACCAATATAATCATTTGGTTTTAGCCAGGTTTCAGTCAAGCAGAGTACATCAAAACTATTATCTGTGATCATTTCATTTACAATAACTGCTTTGGGTGTGAGTGATCTAATGTTTATGAGCCCAAACTTTAAAAATTGCTTTTGTTAATTTATTTTACATTTTTCTGGTTTTATCACGATAAGATTTTTTCTAGATCCTACATTAAATTTATATTTTGACCTGACTATTTGGGGAACAGACACAGTCTTAATAGATTGGACAGCACCAGTACTTCTAACATTTAAGAGGGTAGAACAAAAGCCATCATAGCAGTTATTTGAGAGTTGGCTTACTAGTCATATGGAGCGTAGAGTCCTGGAGATGTTGTCCGAGAGCAGCTCCGCTCCGACTCTGCTGGGGTGCAGGCCATCAGCGCGAAAAAGCCTAGGACGCTCCCAGAAAAGATTCCAATTATTAACAAAGAGTAGTTTCTGTTCTTTATACCATGACAATAACCATTCATTTAGAGCAAAAAGTCTACTGTACTGAACATAAATGTTTTTAAAATTATTATTATAATTATTATTATTATTTATTTATTTTTTGCCGGGTTTACAATGCTGTTGAGCACTAAAATACATTGTTACAGTGTAAAAAGGGCCCATTGCTGATATTAAATTTACATTTGTTTTACATAATTAATATTAATAAATATTTGCTTGATCTGTACTGTCAGAATAAAAGTCCTGCATCTGATATATCATCCGAACAATGAATTTTTAATAATCATTTAGAAATGCTGATCTCAGTGGACCCTGACTGTACTGGGATCCTCTGCAGGTGAGAGCAGGGTTACAGTAGTTACAGTCGTTCTCCAGCTGTTTTCTGTGCTCTGTCTGAACGTGGATGAGCAGATCATCGAGGCGACCAGCTCTGCTTGATTTCTCTCTCTGAAGTCTCTTGTAAACTGTTTTGGCAGCATTCTGTGATGAA
>NC_056611.1:24964593-25002093 GCF_018340385.1 Cyprinus carpio
CATGACAGTATGATTGAAATGTTGAAATGTAAATAAATAAATAATAATCGTAAAATAAATAAAACACGTTTATTCTGTGGCACCTAAAAAAATTATTTGGCTCCTAAGTTTTTTTCTTATAGGAGCCAATGGCTCCTTACTCGATTTTTTTGTTTGGAGCCCTGCTGTGTTGTGCTGAAGCATCATGGGAATATGAGGAGTGTGTTTTAGTTTTACACAGAGAGAGAAACACAAACAGAGAAAATGCTTCAGTCTTGGTCTGAGTACATCTGTAAATACAATGGAGTGCATGATGTCCTTGTACATAGTGTGTGTGTGTGTGTGTGTGTGTGTTTGTGTGTGTGTGTGTGTGTGTGTGTGTGTGTGTTTATGTACTTGTTTTGCTTTAACTTCTATAGTGAAGTATCATGACAGGCGACCTGAAGACATTTGTTACTCAGGAGATAAAATGCTCATAAATCATCCAATGTTTCTGTTTCTAATGTGCTCAGGTTTCTGTGAGGGTTTGTTTATGATCATGAACCTGACAGAAGCCCAGCGGAGGTCTGTGAGTTGAGCTCAGTGTTATAGTGAGTTTTCAGACGTGAGAGAGATGCTGACAGAATAAAGACCCATTAAAGGGTTAGTTCCCCAAAAATGAAAATTAGGCCAAAAATTACTCACCCTCAAGTCATCGTAGGTGTATATGACTTTTTTCTTTCAGACGAATCCATTCGGAGTTATATAAAAAATCGTCTTTGATCTTTCAAGCTGTTTAATGGCACTCAGGGGGTGATGCATGAATAAGTCCAAAAGAAGTGAAATAAAAAGCATCCATCCATAATAAAAGGTGTCTCACACGGCTCCGTGGGGTGAATAAAGGTCTCCTGTAGTGACTTGATGCGTTTTTGTTAGAAAAATATCCATATTCAAAACGTAATAATCACTTTTATGTAGCTTGCACTGTTGTACACAGAAGCAGCTCCGCGATGTTCAGAACTTCGAGCGAGCGCTAGCGCCATACTAAGGCTGCACAGTTAACCGAAATTAAATCGCAAAGGTGATAAATAACAATTAGGCAGAAACTGTGATTGTCATGTGTATCTTTCAGTGAAGCACGGTTCTGTGATCAGCAATAAATCTCCATCTGAAGGCCATAGAAACAGAGAAATCAGGAAATGCATATAACAATAGCTGAATAAACAGAAGAGTTAAAGGGTCATATGATGCGATTTCAAGTTTTCCTTTCTCTTTGGAGTGTTACAAGCTCTTGGTGAATAAAGAAGATCTGTGAAGTTGCAAAGACTAAAGTCTCAAATCCAAAGAGATGAGTATCAGAATTAACTTTATTTGCCAGGTGTGCACAAACAAGGAATTTTTAAGGTGCTCCTAGTACATACATGCATACATGCATACATACATATTATGTATGCATGTAGAATATTAGATATTCTTTATACAAGTTACGGGTGAACCACACCCCCCTAAAACGGCTTGTTCTAACACGCCCCCACATCTCTACATCACTTTGTGGGAAGATTTGCATAACTCCGCCCAAATGTTCATGCAAAGAAAGAAGCTGTAACTTTTATTCTCGGTGTTGCCGCTGGTGCCATGTTGTGGAGACGCTGTTTCGTTGTGAAAGCGAAACTACTTAGTTTAGCCTTCCAAAACAGGACACAACTAGAAATCAGTGGTTAATTTGTATTTCAACACTGTTCCAGAACAGTCCAACCCAAATATTTAGTGTTGCAGCACATTTTATAGAGGACTGTTTCCTGATCCTGGGAGAGAAGACTACAGTGCCAGCTGTTCTGACTCACAGTCTGTAAGTATGTTTACATATATAAAGGATTTGTCACTGATGATTTAAATGTGAGTTCTGATCAGTGTAGAGTAGCGCTTGTCACAAATGCAGACACAGTTTTATGTTTATGCGCCGCGATGCCAAGCAACACGTAAAAATACAGTAAAAATGAGCGGTTCTCAATTCCAGTCCTCGCGCCCCTGCTCTGCACATTTTGTATGTTTCTCTTATGGCTTCAGACATTTGTTCTATTCGGACGTAAGTGCCCTGCGAAGTGGACATCACAGGATATTCTGACATGATTCCAGTTTGAAGCGAATGCATATGTTCCATTCAGAGTGCACTGAAGTGTGCAAGATGTCAATTTAAATTGTATTTATTTACAGAGGTATATGATGTCACACTTGTCCGTGTGTGAAGATGTTATGCAGCGCAAATCTGTTTTGGGAAGTCGTGATCTAATGGTTGGAGAGTTTGACTCCTAATCCTAAGGTTGTGGGTTTGAGTCTCGGGCCGGTAACACCACGACTGAGGTGTCTTTGAGCAAAGGCAACTGCTCCCCGAGCGAACAGCATAAATAATACACACTGCTCCGTGGGCGCCACGGTGTGTGTGTGTGTGCATAAATGATAACCCACTGCTCCGGGTGTGTGTTCACGTGTGTGTGTGTATCAGTGTGTGTGTGTTCACTGCTCCGGGTGTGTTTCATGCAGAGCACTTTGGATTCTGTGTGTGTTCACTGCTCCGGGTGTGTGTTCACGGTGTGTGCACTTTGGATGGGTTAAATGCAGTTCCGAAGTGAGGTAAACTTCCACAGATTTCCCCTGCTCAGGGATTAGGGAGCAATGAACATTGTGTAGGGACCATGTCAATGGGAACACAGTTCATGTACAGAGCTCACTTCTAATGAGCTGATTATCTGAATCAGGTGTGTTAACAAAGAGAGACATGCAAAATATGCAGAGCAGGGGGTTGCGAGGACTGGAGTCGAGAACCGCTGGTATTGTCATTATACAGGTGCTGGTCATATAATTAGAATATCATCAAAAAGTTGATTTCACTAATTCCATTGAAAAAATGAAACTTGTATATTATATTCATCCATTACACACAGACTGATATATTTCAAATGTTTATTTCTTTTAATTTTGATGATTATAACTGACAACTAAGGAAAATCGCAAATTCAGTATCTCAGAAAATTTGAATATTACTTAAGACCAATACAAAGAAAGGATTTTTAGAAATCTTGGACAACTAAAAAGTATGAACATGAAAAGTATGAGTATGTACAGCACTCAATACTTAGTTGGGGCTCATTTTGCCTGAATTACTGCAGCAATGCGGCGTGGCATGGAGTCGATCAGTCTGTGGCACTGCTCAGGTGTTATGAGAGCCCAGGTTGCTCTGATAGTGGCCTTCAGCTCTTCTGCATTCTTGGGTCTGGCATATCGCATCTTCCTCTTCACAATACCCCATATTTTTTCTATGGGGTTAAGGTCAGGCCAGTTTACTGGCAAATTAAGAACAGGGATACCATGGTCCTGCTGCCCCATATAAACAGAGTACATGCGATCACGAATCTCGAAAGTGAAACTAAAAAGTGATTGTGCACTCAAAAGCAGTTTCAATGTCAGGCATAATAGCGGCTCCCCAATGACCGCAAGTTATAGACAGTATAATTACCCAGTCATATAACTGCGAGATAAAGTATTAAAATATATATTTTCTTCCCATCTCGTATTTATACACTTTAGGGGTTCGGGTTCCATATAAAACAGTATTGGGATGCGGCGGATAGCGGGGGGAATGGGGGGGGCTCACGATGCCGGCTCAACATGTAATGTGTATCAGCCATCATCAGGTCATGTGTATGACCCTAATGACATCACCAGTGCGGCTCAACATTGATCTGTATTAAATAAATCAGCAGCTTTATGCCACCAGTGTCTCCTTCAGGTCCTGGAGTGCATGAGTCATGCGGAGCCGGTAATAGAAGCGTAGGAGAGAGTAATTAGACTATAATCCTGTTTTACTGTAGTGAAGCCACACATTACACTGAACCCTGACTGAGACGACGAGAGAGCGACAGCTTTCTGAAGATCAGCTGCGGTGTTCAGAGCAGCCGCTATGCAGTTATTATTATATTGTTTTAGTGTGTTGCTATTCAGTTCTACTTACACATCTTCCACAAGACCAGGATAAATCCATAATAACTGCCATAGGATTCCATCCGACTGGTTCTTCTGATGTTCTTCAGGACAATCTTTGCTTTTCCAGCATCTTCTTGCACATTTGAGCTCCTCACGACTGCTGCTGTATGACGTTTAGATCCGGCTTTCAGTCATACACACTGCAGACATTCACTGATGTTTAGTAAAGAAACACACAGAGTGGAAACTTCAGCAAGCTGATGGTGGACAGTTTTATTCTGTCTCGCATGAAACATGTAAATATGTGAAGTTTCTTCATTAGGACAGAATTAGAAAACAGGCTAAATGCAATGTTTATGATCTCTCTTATGTGATTTTGTGATCTGAGGCGGAAAACTGATTTGTTGACATTAGACTGAGTTGTGCTGGGTTCATCTGGTCTGTAATCAGATATGCAGTCGTGTAGCGTGTGAACTACATTAATACAAACACTGACTCCCAAGGTTTTTTCTTCATTCTGTCACCGATGGAGTTTGGTTCCTCTGGCTTGCTTAGTTGGGGACACTTCATTTCCAGTGATATCGTCAACTTGATTGCACAGATACTATATAAACTGAACTGAGCTGATGATGACATCACTGAATTCAGTGATGAACTGCCTTTAACTGAAGATCGAGTGTTTACTACAGTCCTTCTGCATTATTACACACTATTTTACTAATTAATGCTGTACAGTTGCTTTGACACAATCTGTGTTGTTAACCCTCTGGGGTCCGAGGTGATTTTGGGGCCCTTGAGATGTTTTAGCATGTCCTAACATTTGTGCTAATTTCAGCTAATTATAACATACTGTTGGTCAACGTGTAACTTTTTTTGTATTAAGCACAAACTGTGCTACAATAATATGTGAGCAAGATTGACCTACATATTTGCAGTTAAAAAAATAAATAAAAATAATAATAATATTAATTATGCGTGGTTAGTAATTTTTGGGGAAAACAGTGTAGCTGAAATAAGGCCATAAAACAATACTTTTGAGTAATCAGTCTTGTATACTAAAATATTTACATCAAAATGATGTGAAAATCATTCTGCTTACTCATTCACAAAAAAAAAACAAAAAAAAAACAATAGATTGATTTAAATTTTGTAAGACATGTTTTGTGATAAACAAGCTTTGTGTGAGGGAGTTACAGTGGCCGTGAATATTGAGTGATTCACACCTGAGAGACACAGGGCCTCCCCTGATGGCCCTTCAGTTTTTAATTTTGTTGGGAGTGTTTTGTGACAGAATGTGAGGAGATTGAAAAATGGCTTTTTAAATTATTTACATTTTATTTACAACACAGTATAATCGAAACATACATAATGAAGGTCAAAGACACATTATTGTGCATACTGATCTAACCACAGAGATGGGAACTGACTTTGAGTCATTCCTGAAAACAGATTCTGTTCAACAAGTAAACCATACCTGATATTTAAGTGTTTTCTGCTTCTTTACATGGATTCAAGAAAAAAAAAACATCATCAGTAGTCAAGGAGCTTGTTTTACCATAAAATATCAGTGTAGCTGAGCATCTGATGTTGGTACAGCGGAAAACAGTTTGAAGAGACTCAAGTGAAAGTCAGCAGGATTCATCTGTGGTGCAGGGATCTGATCACTAAAAAAGAAACAAACAACCAAAAAAAAAAACCTTTTGTGAGCATGTTATAATACTTCATGTGGGAAGTTGTTGCCTAATGTTTAGAGAGTTTAACTCCTAACCCTAAGGTTGTGGGTTCGAGTCTCGGGCCGGTAATACCACGACTGAGGTGTCCTTGAGCAAGGCACCGAACCCCCAACTGCTCCCCGGGCGCCGCAGCATAAATGATACCCACTGCTCCGGGTGTGTGTTCACTGCTGTGTGTGTGTGTTCACTGCTCCGGGTGAACTTGATTGTCCTCACGATTTGTTTACGGACATGTGGGCTTATACATCAAGTCAAGTCAAGTCAAGTCTGCTTTATTGTCAATTCTTCCACATGTACAGTACATACATACAGAGAATCGAAATTGCGTTACTCTCAGACCCCCGGTGCATACAGATAACACTAACAGTAGAGCCTAAAAATCTAGATCAAATATAAAATATAAGATAAAACTATACAATAAGGGAATGTAAAAAAAGACATAATAGAAAAAATAAAATAAAAGCAGCGCAAGGCACATGGCAGATAGAGTGCAAACCAGTGAACAAACAGTGCAGATAAAAAGATTTTTAGTGCATAAAAAATAGCTTATTCAGTCTGATTAAAAGTGACAAAGTGACAAGGGCTCAGAGCAGTTATTTTATTAAACTGACTGATGAGGAGGTAGAATGATGTCAGATCCATGGTGAATGAGGTAGTGAGCAGACCACTGCTGCACAAAGTGACTGGTGCATGACATTCGTATGTTAGAGGGAGGGGGGGTTCATAGTTCAGTGGTGCCTGAGGCAGAAGAGGGACGGGGGGGTAAGTTCGGGAGCGAGTTCAGCTTCCTGACAGCCTGATGGATGAAGCTGTCCTTCAGTCTGCTGGTCCTGGCCTGGAGACTTCGCAGTCTCCTCCTGATGGCAGCAGACTGAAGAAGCTGTGTGACGGGTGAGTGGGATCACCTGCAATGCAGAGGGCTTTTCGAGTGAGACGGGTTCCATAAATGTCCTGGAGGGAGGGGAGAGAGACACCAATGATCTTCTCAGCTGCTCTCACTATGCGTTGCAGAGTCTTCCGGCAGGACGCGTTGCAGGCGCCATACCACACAGTGATGCAGCTGGTCAGAATGCTCTCGATGGTGCCTCTGTAGAAGGTGTACATGATGGGGGGTGGGGCTCTGGCTCTCCTCAGTTTGCGGAGGAAGTAGAGACGCTGCTGTGATTTCTTGGCCAGTGCTGCAGTGTTGTCGGTCCAGGAGAGGTCCTCTGTGATGTGCACACCCAGGAACTTGGTGCTGCTCACTCTCTCCACAGTCGCACCGTTGATGGTCAGAGGAACATGCTGAGTGTGCGCTCTCCTGAAGTCCACAACAATCTCCTTCGTCTTCTCCACGTTCAGAGAGAGATTGTTGTCACTGCACCACCCGGCCAGGCGGCTCACCTCGCTCCTGTAGTTTGTCTCATCTCTGTTGCTAATGAGACCCACCACAGTCGTGTCATCCGCAAACTTAATGAAGAGGTTGGAGTTGTGTGACGGTGTGCAGTCGTGGGTCAGCAGAGTGAAGAGGAGGGGGCTCAGCACACATCCTTGGGGGGCCCCAGTGTTCAGTGTGATGGTGCTGGATGTGTTGCTGCCGACACGTACTGCCTGAGGTCTTCCAGTCAGAAAGTCCAACAGCCAGTTGCACAGCGAAGTGTTGAGCCCCAGCTCGACCAGTTTGTGAATGAGCTGTTGAGGGATGATTGTGTTGAATGCTGAACTGAAGTCTATGAACAGCATTCTGACGTATGAGTCTTTTTCCTCTAGATGTGTGAGTGCTGAGTGGAGGGTAGTTGAGATGGCATCATCGGTCGACCGGTTGGACCGATATGCAAACTGGAATGGGTCCAGGGAGGGGGGAGGGCAGACTTGATGTGGTGCATGACTAGCCGTTCGAAGCACTTCATGAGGGATGGGGAGTAAGTGCAACAGGACGGTAGTCATTGAAGCATGATGGAGATGGCTTCTTCGGGACTGGAATGATGGTGGTAGCTTTGAAGCATGTGGGAACAACAGCTTGACTAAGTGAGATGTTGAAAATGTCTGTGAAGACATCAGTGAGTTCTGCTGCACAGTCTCTCAGTACACGCCCAGGAATGTTGTCAGGACCCGGAGCTTTGCGTGCATTGATCCTGCTGAAGGATCTCCTCACGCTGTCCGGGGTCAGCATCATCACCTGGTCACTGGGAGGAGGTGGAGTCTTCTGTGCAGTGGAGCTGTTTTGTGCCTCAAAGCGAGCGAAGAAGGTGTTCAGCTCGTTCAGCAGAGAGATGTTGCTGTCACAGGTCCGCTGTGGGGGCTTGTAGTCCGTAATGGTCTGTATCCCCTGCCACAGGCTCCGAGTGTCTCTGCTGTCGCTGAATTGATGGGCTATCCTCCTGGAGTACTGTCTCTTAGCCTCTCTGATGCCGCGGGATAGGTTGGCCCTGGCTGTTCTCAGGCCCCCCTCGTCTCCAGCTCTGAAGGCAGCGTTCCGCGTCTCCAGGAGTCTGTAGACTTCCCCTGTCATCCACGGCTTCTGGTTGGCCCGGACAGTAATGGTTTTTGTGACTGTTACATCCTCAATACACTTGGTGATGTAGGCAGTGACAGTCTCCGAGTACTCCTGGAGGTCAGTGGAGTTATTATAAGTGGCAGCCTGCTTAAACATATTCCAGTCAGTTGTATCAAAGCAGTCCTGAAGAGCCTCAGACGATCCTTCTGGCCACACTTGAATCTGTTTTTGAACTGGTTTGGCGACTTTAATGAGCGGTCTGGTATGCAGGCATTAACATGACAGTGATGTGGTCTGAGGCACCGAGGTGGGGGAGGGGGAGGGCTTTGTAAGCTCCTCTCTGTGTGGTGTAAACAAGTCTAAAATGTTTTTACCTCTTGTTGGAAAGTTAATGTGTTGGTGTATTTTAGGAAACACACTCTTTAAGTCAGCATGGTTGAAATCCCCAGCTATGATGAGAAAAAGCATCGGGGGGTGTGCTGTCTGCTGCTCACTGATGTGCTGGTACAGTTCATTTAGTGCATCGTTCCTGTTGCTGTTGCTGTTGTTCGGGGGAATGTAAACCGATACGAGCAGTATGGCAGTATATTCCCTCGGCAGATAGAACGGCCGGACCGATACGAGCAGTATGGCAGTATATTCCCTCGGCAGTGTTTGCAGATCACAACAGCATCGCGGCACCACGCGTCATTGATGTAAACACAAAGCCCGCCGCCGCGGGTTTTTTTCCTCCCGCGACGCGAGCTCTGTCTGCTCGATAGCACGTCAGCTGGTCGAGCTGAATGGCGCAGTCCGGAACGCTGTCGCTGAGCCATGTTTCCGTGAATACAAACACACAACAGTCTATTACAGTCCTCTGAGTTGAACGTAGTAATCGGATGTAGTCCAGTTTTTATTGTCCAAAGAGCGTACGTTAGCCAGTACGACGGTGGGGATGGATGGCTTGTGTGGGTTTAGCCGTTAGCCTAGCCTGGATACCTCCGCGCTTACCCCTCTTCTGCTTCCTCTCACGCCGCTTGTGGCGCCTCCGCTGTGGGCGAGATGCAGTAGAGGGGGTCGGTGATGATGTAGGCCTCCGGAGCAGTTCGAGATCTCGCAGCAGTTCCGCGCGTGCGCGGAGTTTAACTCCAAAAATGCGGCTCTGCCGACATCCAGCAGAAACTCACGACTGTATGCGCGCTTAAAGACAGATAGACGCGATGACGACGTACAAAAACACTGCGACTCACAAGACAAAAAACACGAAAACACCGTTCTGTCGGGACAGAGAGAAGCCGCTGCGTGTGGACGCGCCGCCATCTTGGTACATGTGTGGATATTTACATATGAAGGGCACGAGCCGCGTGTGGGCGTGATTACATTAGAGATAATGAGTTTAGATGAGAAAGACAGAACATTGTGTTGGTTTCATACGGATAACTTTGTTACAGAATATTTGTTTTCGATATGACTGACTTCATGCCGGCAGAACTGTCGACCCCAGAAGGTTAAAAGCGCTATATAAATAAAGATGACTTGACTGACGAGTATATGACCGTATGAGCGACAGCACAGATTCAGTGCTTCACCCAGAGCTCGGGTTCAGATCTCACACACATTTCATTCTCAAATCAACTTCAGTTAATCACTCAGAAATAGTTTGAAAAGTGTTTTGGTCTGAATGAGAGATCTCACTCTTTCCTCAGAATAATGCAGATGTGCTTCATTACACGGTTTCAGCATTGATCTGGAGATGCTTTAGGGAACAACATCTGTGTGAGACACACACACACACACACACACACACACACACACACACACACACACACACACACAAACTCTCTCTCTCTCACACACACACACACACCACACACTCTCTCTCTCTCTCACACACACACACACACACACACACACACACACACAAACACACACACTCTCTCTCACACACACATACACACTCTATCTCTCTCTCTCTCTCACACACACACACACACACACACACACACTCTCTCTCTCTCTCTCTCTCACACACACACACACACACACACACACACTCTCTCTCTCTCTCTCTCACACACACACACACACACACACACACTCTCTCTCTCTCACATACACACACAAAGTGTGAGGCTGTGGAATGTTTGTGGTGCCCTGGTAAGGTATGTTTTGAAGAATGGCTGCTGGTCCTTAGCTGGTCATGTGCTGGTCCTAAGCAACTAGCTCCTGCTCAGGACCAGTTTAAACCAGCACAAACCAGCAGCCATTCTTCAAAACATACCTAACCAGCATTTGCTGTTTTCTTCAACAGGGGATATTGAGAGTGTGTGTGTGAGTGGTGTGTTTGTGGTGGGTCTCTTTCACACATACACACACACACACACTTACAGACACACACACAGACACACACAGCCATGCCTGTGACCTACAGCGTGTGTGTGTGTGTGTGTGTGTGTGTGTGTAAGTGTGTGTGTGTGTTTTTTGTACCCAATTTGTACCCAAAAGTGAGCTAAACCTGACAAAATCACCAAAAACCTCCCTTTGGGGACGTCCTCATTTGTAAAACTGGTATAAAAAGTAAGTAAAATGCAGAAAGTTTTCTGTGAGGGGTAGGTTTAGGTGTAGGGTTGGTTTTGGTTTATGGGGTAGGTTTATTTTTAGGGTTATAGAATATTAAGTTTGTGGAGTGTAAAAGTTTTTATAGCTAAGTAAACATGTGTCTGTAGGTGTGTGTGTGTGTGTGTGTGTGTGTGTGTGTGTGTGTGTGTGTGTGTGTGTGTGTGTGTGCTGATGATGGTTTCTCTGAGCGCTCGATCTGATTGGTTTCCTTTGAGCCGCTGCAGACAGAGAATGAGAAGGAGAGTGAAGAGCAGGTTAGTGGGCGTCCGGACGTCTCGTTTAGTAAAAGCATGTCGGTTATTAGATACAACATTGAGACCGTAAGGAATGAAGTCTGTGAGATGAAAAGACGAACGATAATGTATGATAAACCTTCATTAACATTCATCATTTACTGGTAAAGGGCTCAGCCGTCTGGCCGTGATGAGCGCGTGCTCTGAATTCAACTCGTTCTGTTAGTGTTTCATTAAACCCATTACACTACACAGAAACACACATCATTCAGATGAACTTGTAATGGTTGGGTGTTTATCATTCAGATGTGTGTTGGTCCGACGGAGCGTTAGCTCCTCATTAGCCATGATCACAATGTCTCCTGCGTGAGTTTGCTTCTGGACAGAATCTCCAGCCGATGCTCCATTAACCCTCTAAGCGCCAAAGTCGCAAAATTGCGACAAGACGTCATACTTAATAAAACAGACTGTAGTTCCTAATATGCTGTAATATCTCATTTGTATTCCCTACCACTAGATGGCAGACATGTAGTACTTCGATTCTAGACCAACATTACGTCAAGTTCCTGTTCAGAGTGTTTGAGGAAATAGCAGAGTGAGCTATGTGTCATCGATGCGGAAGTGGTTCAGTTCATAGCGTGTGAATAAATTGAGAGATTTGTGAGAGAAAATCGCCAAATGGCTAATGAAAAAGTTGTACCGCGAAGATGTGTTGCAAATGTTATTCGCCAATTCTGACTCTGAAGGGGAATATTTGACTTTTGGAAATGACGATCGGTCGTCTAATGATCGCGCTTCTCCCGGCACATCTTTGCAGCGCAATGGTGCCGCCGTGCAAGGCGAGAGTGTTCACGAAGCACAAACAAGTGATCATTTCAGCTCTTTGCCCAGCGGAGATGGGGGTGTAGGGGTGAACGTGGTCGTAGTGTCCATAGGGGAGCTGTTGCTGATCGCACACGCTCTGAGGACCGCCGGCAGACAGTACAGGTTAGGGTTGGGTATAGATTGGGTTTTATACGATACCGGTGCTATATCGATACTTGTAAAATGGTACTTAGCCTAACGGGGATCACTCTGATATTGAGTTATAATGAGTGCCGTCTGTCCCTGTCTTTAATCTGTTCTGTGATGACTGTATGTTCATTCTTTATAAAGCAGCAACAATGTTGTGTGTGAAGTACAGTACTGTGCAAAAGTCTTATGCACATTGGTATTATCAACCCAAAAAAGGGTTTTGAGCCAGTTATTTATATATTTTGCTGTAGTATGTCAGTAGGAAATATCAGTTTTTTAATAATAATCTAGTGAGATTTTTGAATGCACAAGCAGTCTGACAACAGCTCCACACAGAGATCTGATCTCACCATCATCGAGTCTGTCTGTGATTACATGAAGAAACAGATGAAACTGAGACACTAAATCCAGAAGAACTGTAGCAATATCTTCAAGACATTTTGAGAAACCTGCCTCGAAAGCTACAGTACTGTGAGAAGTTTTAGTCACTTGTGTAAATATGCTGTAAAGTAAGGATGCTTTCAAAAATATTGCCATAAATGGATTTTATTTATCAATTAACTTCTACTAACTAAATCAAATCAATATTTGGTATGACCAACCTTTGCATTTAAAACAGTTTTTGTCCAGGTACAGATGGCATCATCATAGGCAAATTAGATGAGTATATTTACACCCCAAATAAACTTTCGGTCATGCCCAACATTTTTCTAATTTACAGTAGCTCTCTATCTTTAAGCCCTTTAAAGCCACAAGCTTTTGAAATATTGATGTCAAAATACAGCATTTTTTTTATAAAAAACCCTGGCGTGTAGAGGTATTGGGTTGGAGATGATTTGATTTTTTGGTTTGGGTAGTGGGTTGGGTTGGTTTAGTTTCGGCTCGGATGAGAAGGGAAGGTGTTTTGTTTGGCCTTCAGATGATGTTCTCAAAGCCGTTCAGATAGATTAGCGATGGGCTTCACTGTCCTCCAGCTCCAATCAAACACTCCTGTCCTTCTCAAGCTGTTCTCCCACTGCGTCAGCTCAGACGTGTAGAAGTCTACAGAAGAAGTTTTGATTTGAAAGAAATGTAGACCAGGACTTTATATGATAGAGTTCGCCCACAGAGGGTTTTACCGATACGATAGCTAGGCTGGACCAAAAATATTGAAAATTAATTGTAAGTCTTTGAGTATTTCTGCTGTTCCATAAGCACCACCTTCCGCCATTTCTGTTCAGACCGAAGCAGCACAGCATCAAATATATATGAAAGTTGAAGTTGTACATAAAACAAAGATTATCAGAAAACATTTTACAAGTAAATACTATTTTAGTATTTTTATATCAGAATTTCATGTTTAATGCAATGTATTATTTGCCGTTTCTTTGTAATTATTTTTTGTAATTATTTTTATTTTTTTTAGTGGCTTTTTTTTGTTGAGTAATTTTGTTTTGTAGATTTTTTTTTTTGATTTTTTTTGTTATATTTTATAACATGCTGTAATACAGAATGCTGTCGCATGTCTAATAGTAATGATGAGGCATAGGCGCTGATCTCTGATTGGTCAGGAGTCTGTGTGGAATCACATGATGACAGGTGAGTGTTACAGGAAGACTGTTGCTCTGCTCCGACACACGATCTTATTATAGACGCACCTCATACATATTTCATTCTCAGGTCTGTCACAAAACACTCACGTCTTCATTTTAGCAGAACACATCTTAGGTGGATGCGCCGCAAGGGCTGATGGGAGTTTTCATTACAATACAGTGCGTCTGTGACCGCCTCATGACAGTTTACCAAAATAGAGAGACAGAGCTGAAAGTTTTGCTTAATGTAAAATGTGGAAACTAAAGCTAATACAAGTGTGTGTTTGTGTGTGAGTATTTGAGAGAGAGAGTGTGTGTGTGTGTGTGTGTGTGTGTGTGTGAGTATTTGAGAGAGAGAGAGTGTGTGTGTGTGTGTGTGTGTGTGTGTGTGAGTATTTGAGAGAGTGTGTGTGTGTGTGTGTGTGTGTGTGTGTGTGTGTGTGTGTGAGTATTTGAGAGAGAGAGTGTGTGTGTGTGTGTGTGTGTGTGTGTGTGTGTGTGTGTGTGTGTGTGTGAGAGTATGTGTGTTTGTGTGTGTGTGTGTGTATGTGTGTGTGTGTGTGTGTGTGTGTGTGTGTGTGTGAGGTTAATATATTCTGTGCATTTCTGCGGAGCACATTTAGCTCCAGCACAGAAGCTCTCATTCTTTCATTAAGAGTTTGCAAGACAAGAAAATCTTTGCACTAAAGGGAATACATTAAACCAAATGCATTTTGCTTCCAGCAAATCAATGCAGCTTGAGTTAAAAGAACATAGAAAGTGCTGTTCCTGTCCAGAGAGAGAGTGAGCGCTCTCAGCTCCGATGCTAACCGCTCTACAGTCGCGAGTGTTCCTGTGCTAGCAGCGGAGCGCGTCACGTGACCGATGCAGACGTTACTCTCCGGAGGAGCGCTAGCGATGGAGAGTGCGTTACAGACAGACGAGGCCTTGGTTCGCTCTCCATCACCTTTCGTAAGCGCTGGTTTAGCTCAGACAGTAATGAGAGGTTTGAGCGTGAAGCTTTCACAGGGTTAACAGGATTATAAGCCTCTGCCATTATCCTGTCAGCCGTGACGGACTCCTGCAAAGAGGATTGCAGCACAATGCAGATTCATCAAACGCTCTCCGCTTGTAAAGAAGCGGCACGTCACAGCGGTTATCCGAGCGTGTTTATGGCGCGCGGTGTTTGCGGGCCCTCGTTACGTTCTCGTAATTGAAGTGACGGCTTACAGCAGCACCTGAGTGAGGATTTCCAGCCCAAATCTCTCCGTGATTCACTTCACGCTCTGTTACAGGCGGCTGATTTTCTCTTTAATGATGCCGTGATTGTGTGAGAGGAACAGTAAATGATTCTCAGCGAGGGGGGGGATCGATTAATCGTCTCTGCTGCACACTTACTGGCCAGATTTCTTCTGATAATCAGATTAATCGCTTGACCGCAGACGGACGAGGCTCTGTGTTGTTTTCTGTGACCTTAACACAGCGTGTTTGTAACATTAAATATTAACAGTTTTATGATGCTGACACGACCCCATCGTGTTTTAATTATACAGGCGCACTCACACACGGCTGATGAGATCACAGCGATCACGAGCACATTCATTTCACACAGAGTCATTTCAGTAGATTAGCAGCGGCTGAGTGTGTGTGTGTGTGTTCAGGCTGAGTCTGTTTCCTTTTTTGCTTGATCTGGATTGAGATTATCTGTAATCTGGGCTTCATTAATTCACCCGCTCTGGGTCAAATCCATCCACGAAAATGAAAAGCTTGTTTTCCCGTCCGAGCCTCTCTATTGGCCGGATGTGTGATTGACAGCTGGTGGGCGGGGCTGTGTGGATAATATCTCAGAGGTCTTGTCCTCTTGTGAAGGTTGATATGACCCATTTCAGAAATCAATAAAAACATTCACACACAGACACGGAGCGTGTCCAGAAAGAGCGCGGCTGATGTTAGAGATGCTTTATCAGATCTTGTAATAACTCTATCCTGGCGTTTCTGCAGGTAATCTGAGGGGCTGCTGATGGTCGCTAGGCTCTCTGTGCTCTCAGGAGCAGGTTGCTAAGCGGTTGCTAGGGCATCAGGACACTGCTTTGATAACATGTTCACTTCCTTTAGTAAATCAGTCCTGTGAGGCTTCAGATCATCATCAAGACTTGTTGTTTATGTTTGTTCTGTACAATCAAATTAATAATAATAGCGTTTTAGCATATATTTTGCTTGATCATCTGTCAATTATCGTATTGATTATTCATTAGTCATGTGTTCATGGCCTCAGTCTGTGTGAGTTTTTTAAGACGAGGTACCACTTAAAAGGTAAATCTTAAACTAATACTGTAAATATATCACCATACTTAACTACAAACCAGTATTTCAACAGTAAATACATTTATAAAATACAGACTTACATAAGTGAGTGGCTGACAGTAGAGCATAGACTTCAGATTCCCGTTTAAGAACTAGAAAGATTGTTAACATGAACCAAAAGCAAGACGAGCGACGAGTGCTGAATTATAAGCATTTATATCATGGTTTATAATGTAATTGATAAAATGAAGAATAACGTAATTGTATGGATTACAAAAAGAAAATGTGCGCTTTCTTGCACATGGCAGGACATTTTTTGACATAATTTGCACAAGAACTAGCTGTGTACGATTAAACTGCAAAACAAACAAAAATAAATAACCAGCAGTCTGTAACAATGGAAAATGAACTGACTTCATATCATCTGTGTTTGGAAAGTGTTTCTGCTGTGCAAGAGCTGTGCAAGAAAAGCAAATTAAAGTATAATTTATATTTTTTATAATTTATAATTCATTGCAACTTAATATAAAACTGAGTTTAAAAATAAAGTTGAATCCAGTATAACTTTAAAAAAATGAAGTTGAAGTTGGATACATTAGTGTGGTGATCATTTTTACAGTGCATAAATTAGAATATTAAGAATTAATTTGCAAAAACAGTTGACTCTGTTTTTAACCATTTTCAAAAATCATGTTTTATCATTGTGTATTCCAATTAATCTCAATCAAACTGCAGGTGGGTTATTTTGATTAAGTAAAAATAACTAAAAAAATACAGCTAACAAAATAAAACAATAAAAACATAAAATAATAAAAAAGTTATCTGTTTTTGCAAATAAACTCTTTATTCTCTCTATATATACTCTATACTCTCTCTCTCTCTCTCTCTCTATATATATATATACACACACACACACACACACACACACATTATGTATATATATATAGGCAACAGACAGAAACCAAATATATTTTCACTATGTTTTATGAATAAAATGCTGTATGAATCAGTGTGAATGATTTATGAACAATACCCTCAGTAAAAACCTTCAGAATATAGAGAGGAATAAAACTCTAAGTCTTGGAGTATGTAAGTCCTGGCGAAGTGGAGAAAAAATCTCTTAAAGTTATGTATCGAAATTGAAATCTACAGACGCAAGTAGATAAAGTGCACTAAAATAAACACTTAAATGTGTATGATGGATGTTTTCTTTCCACTAATCTGAAAGAAGACTAGAAGATTGTCTCAGAGCTGGCCAGAGCATGAAGCAGTGTTTATCTGTAGCGTCTGATCTGATGCAGGAGAAAGTGTCTGTGAGCGTCTTGAGTGTCCTTCAGTGACGGCGGGGCCGAGCGTAAACCACCGCGCAGCACGGATCGTCCACTAGCGGCCGCGGCACTCAACTCTCATTTGTGTCTCCAGCTGCTCGCAGTCGCCATGTTCAGCTCGTCATCTTCCCCACCTGAGCTCAGGCCTGTGAGACGGCCGTGAAGACCTCTCTGAAACCAGATTACTGAGCAGAAGCGTCTCAGAGCAGCTCAGATGAAATAAAACTGAGACGTTGAGAATGTAGATGACTGAAGCCCCGCAGATGGCGCAGGAGCACCGATAGCATCTCCGGCTGAATACCTGCATGTCATTATTTAAAACAAGTGCATCAGTCGTGAAGGGCATATAGATGTGCGGCTCCAAACTCAACCCGTTCCCCGCCGTCTCAGAGCTGGACATCAGCATGAAGACTCTCTGTGAAATGAAATATGAACAGATGCAACATAAATCAAGTAAATATGGTATAAACAGAGAGGAGTGTCACACACACAGAGTTTATACCGTCAGTGTTTTAATGTATTAGTTTCTCAAGTGTGTCGTAATGTAAACCAAAGCGTTTATTTATTCACTATGAATCTTCTGATCTGTTGGTTTGTGTTCATCAGGTACATGAGATGATTGTGTGACATTTATCATGTTCGGTAATATCGTACCTGTTTTTGTAACGATGTGTGACATTATTGAATATACATCTCACTTTGCAAAAAACAAACAAAAACACATCTTGAGTGTCCAAAACGCATTCACTGTGTGACGAGGCCTATGAGAATGCAGCTGTAATCCTATAATTCAAGTTATGAAAGCAAAAATGATGCCTGTATGTTTTAGTTTTTTAGATTTATATAGTTATCACACAAGCAACAGAGCCATTATCCTAAATATTAGCTTGTGAGAGTGATTGCAAATGTGATATTAACTTTATACAGCAGTTCAAGAAGTCAGTATTGAGTGTGTCACATTTCAGACACAATACTGTCTGGGTTTAGTTGTTGTATGAAAATAATTCCAAACAAAGTTGGAGCAGAACTTTTGTGCATCTCAGAGCTACACTGCAGTGAATATGAATCAATCTGTTTTTGAACAAATCATTTGAGTCAATGATTCAGTGATCCATTCATAAAGACGGTTCTAAATGAATCAGCCATTTTTAACAATCCCAGCATAGAAATGTATTATTGTTATCGAAATTTTTTTGTCAATTTCGCACACTCCTATGCAGCACCTTTGATTTGTGCAGGATTCGCTCGCTGAATTAGACTAAAACAGATGGTTTTGTTTAAAGTGCATCATATGAAGCGTGGCTGTGCTGTAAACGCGGCTGATGTTGTGTGTGCTGAAGACGACTGATCAGCGCAGACGGACGTGGTTCACACTGTGTGTTGAGCAGGTCTGATCGAGCGTCTGGACTCCTGAAGCAGGAGGATTGTGTGTGTTTTCCTCCCATGTTCTTCTGCTCGTCTGTGGCCCTCCGGCTCTGATTCTCCCGTGGGTTTGATGGCCATCTTGGCTCCAGCCGTGCCGTGTTTACAGGGAGCATCACACGTCTTCCAGATCCTTCCACAGACAGGGACTGCACTGCAGCGCTGAACCAAGATGGCTGAATAGTTAATCAGTTAAATCCAGTGTTGGGGTGCGTAATACGTAATCAGATTGCTTGGTCAAGTAACTCATTTTTTCCCATGTTGAGAGAAATTTGGAATGAGATACAGAGGCACTTCCTTTAGACTGAAGTTTATTAAATTCACTTTTGGTGTTAAAGGGTCTTTACAGTTGCCAAAAACTTTTGTGTTTTTAGCCCAGCTCAGGTAACGCATTACTTTCCATAAAAAGTAACTAAGTAAAGCAATTAGTTACTTTTTAATGGAGTAATGCAAGATTATAATGCAAAAGTAACTTTTACCCACCACTGGTTGAATCCTCATTATGAAGCTGCGAGCGCTAGAATGGGCTTCACTGAGAATCCGTCAGAAATGCAGTGAGTCACTGGTGTTAGTGTGAGGAATCATGTTTCGGAGTAAATGAGTGTTGTGTGTTTGCTTTTCAGTAACGCGGCCTCGGATGGCCGTCATATGCTGGCAGCTCCTCCAGCACTGAAAGACAACATGAAACCCTGCTAGCTGGCCGCTCACTTACATAATCTGATGCATTTGTGAATGAATGAGGACAGAGATGTGACTTTGAGCCGCTGCAGTCTCTGTCTGTGGTTTATGGAGACGCAGCTGCTGTTCTGATGAGAAGTCAGCAGCAGGACAGGGATAAGCTCTTCTCCTCCACGTGAGAGAATTTGCTCCGCTGTGTGATGGATGTTTCCAGCAGATCCTCAGGCCTTTAGTTCACTTTCTAATCTTCTTGACTAGTTAACCAGGTGAATAATTGTGCCGTACGTGGCCTTTAAACGGTCGGAGTTTCACAATGCTCAGGCTGACTCTGTGACTTCATTTTTCTCTGGTTTCGCAGTCAGTCGTGTTTCAGCAGAAATGCTGATCTTCATTATCTGAACGACACATAAAGCAGAGCAGACGCTCCGTCAGAGAGGAAAGGGTTAACAGCTCGTCCACGCCATCTGTTATTATTACACAACTCAGTGAGAAACACACACACACACACTACTGCAGACACTGTGTTTGAGGTGAGAAAGAGTGTGTGTGTGTGTGTGTGTGTGTGTGTGTGTGTGTGTGTGTGTGTGTGTGTGTGTGTGTTACACAGTGAATGTCTGTCTCTGGTCACACAGATCAAACTTTAACCAGAGCGACACCAGCGGCCATGTGGACACACTGGCTGGAAAACTCATTACCGCTGGCCTAGATTCACACACACACACACACACACACACACGTAATCCGCAGCCTGTGGCAGCAGCAGCTCAGAGGAGCCGAGCGTCAGATAAACGGGGAATAATGCGTCAGATCTGCAGCTCTTCAGAGCGATTGTGTCTCTGGATAAACGAGTGTGAACACAAACTCACTCTGACGCTCGTTTGTATTCAGAGTTGAGCAGAATCGTTTTCTCTCCCGTAGAATGGGTGTTGTGTTAATTATTAATAGTAATCCATAATCAGATCGTGCGTCCTCGCTCTCGCTCCATAACATCTGCAGACGAGCTGCTTGATATTTAAAGCTTTTTACAGCTGTGGAGAGAGAACCGGGGAATCATGGGAAATCACTGTTCACTGACCTCAAACGGATCCATGAACACAAACAACTTTCAACATGATACGAGTCACAGCTCAGAGTCTGACTGCTGCTCACAAACACCTCAGACTTGAGACTGTTACTGTAGAAAGATGCTGTTTTTAGCAGTTGTTTTATATTTTACAGTTCTGTTTAAAAATGATGCTGTATTTTGTAGATTTATAGTGTTTTTTATAGTTGTATTTATAGTTGTATTTAAGTAAATTTATTTAAGATGTATTTTTAAAATTTATTTAGAGTTTTATTGTATTTTAAAGTGATTTTATTTTGTAGTTGTAGAGTTTTGTATAGATTTAATTTTAGGTTAATTTAAATTGTATATAGTTTTTGGTTTGATAATAAGTTGTATTATATAAATAATATTGACCACAGACACCCGAAGTAATTCATTCTCTTTATTTATGATAATTTTTTCAGTTGAGCAGATTAAACTCTGTTGTGGAACAATACAGCTACTAAACACACACACACACACACACACACACGTGTGCAGGTCAGTGCGTCTGAACACACTGCGGATGGTTTCTTTACAGTGGTCAGTGTCACGCTTGAGCCGCTCCGTCTGTCCTGGAGGGCTACTCTCTCAGAGCCGTTTGACAGAAGATGTGTGTGTGTGTGTGTGTGTGTGTGTGTGTGTGTGTGTGTGTGTGTGTGTACCAGAGGCTTTAACAGCAGAAATGAGCAGCTTGTGTTTGTGCTCAATCACTTATATTTATTTATTAAAGTGTATATATTGCACCTCTGTGGTACCCAGAATGCCTCTGTAAGGTTCAAACCGGTTTAATCCTGATTGTCAGTTCAGTGTCTGTGAGATCAGATGTTATAACTTGTTTTGATTGGCCAACTTAGTTAAATATTTTCATGATGGATATTTTTATGTCCATCAGTAATTAGTTAATGATGAAAGAACTGTCACTTATGGATGAATTTTTCTTGATGAAACTACAGTAAGGCGAGATGCAGGGCTGAGGAGTAACGAAATACATGGAACGTATATAAAATTCAAAATATGAGTAGCTGTATTTTGTTATAATTACATTTTAAATAGGTGGTAATCAAATCAAAGATATACCCGAATAGTATTTTAGATTACAAAGTGATTACTTTGAATTTTAATGTAATTTCTTAATTTAATATTTAAGTAAACAGTTTGGAGATTTTAACCAATAAGGAAACTGATTCTCCGTTTAAAAAAAAAAACTGCAGCAGTCTGTTCATTTAGCAACTCATAGTGAGAGTGCATACGCTCATCATGACACAAAAATGGACAACGCAACAGAAAGCCAATAAAAGCAGCATAATCAATTAAAGAAACTGTGAAGTACTGCTGTATGTCTGATGTTTCATGTGTTCATCAGGGAGACAGACTGAAAGCTGCTGTTGTTTTTACAAAACATTTATAATAATAATAATAATAATAGTTTACTGGTGTTATACCTTCAGTTATTTTGAATTTGATTTACCGTGACTTTTGAGATTTTTTAAAAGCATTTTTTCCTTGTATTATTTCTGAACATATAAAATGTACAAGATGAGTTTGTACAAGATGTAGATGTAGTTCATGCATCCTTTCTGCAAAGATATTTAAAAAGTGATTTATTTGACATTGACATCGTGCTGACAACTAGAATTGTCAAAAGTTTTTAGAATTGAAAAAGTTATATGAATCATAGGGATGTAACGATTAACTGCGAGCCGGTTGAAAATCGATTCAAATATGTGTTGATTCAAATCGGCTGAGATGCTAAACAATCATGATTCAATTAGATGCAGGAGTTTATATGAATGTGTGTCTGAGGGGAACTTACTGTCTTTAGAAGAGTTTCGATGGTATTTTTTCTTTTCATCTTGCCTCTGTATAAAGCATATTAAACTTCATAAGTGTAGCGCTGCTTTGTTTACAGTGGTAACCAAGGAAACGCTTTAAGATCCACCTGCTGGCAGAGAGTGAATCTGCGTCTCGTTCAGCTCATCTGCTGTTTCTGTTTCATAAAGATATTTTTATGTATAGTTTCACAAAACTGAAGTCAAACCATTCTGTTTTTGATTCAAAATTTTGAAATTATACAATCTAATTTAAATTAAAACCTGTTCATGTTGCATGTATGCAACATCTTTGTTTGGATCATGATTAAAATGTAATTTACATTCTATTTAAATTTTGTCATTTAGCAGATGCTTTTATCCAAAGCGACTCACAGACGAGGACAATAGAAGCAATCAAAACCAACAGAAGAGCAATAATATACAAGTGCTATATTAGTATGTTATTATAGTTATATTTCAATTTCACAAAGAACACAGCATTTTGTCCAAGCAATAATAAAAGGACACATTTAATTCATAATTTGTCTTTAATATCATTTAGTTAAATAAATAAATAAATCATGAATCGAATCATGAGTTGAGTGAATCGTTACATCCCTAATGAATCATGTTATAGTTACATTTTCAAGTTGACTAGTAACAATTGTAAAATTCCATACAATATTGCCCAGCCCTACAACAGATATTATAATAGCATACTACACAACACTTATACCAGTATACTATACTACACAACATCCATACTAGCATACTGCACTACCGAACATACATGGCAACATTACTCTATAAAAATGTAAATGAACTGGAAGTATTGAACAGAGGTGTGTCTTCATCATAATCATGTGTTTGAGCGCAGGTTTCCAGCAAACTCTCTCACTGATGCGCTTCGATGTTCAGCTGTGTGTTTTTGCTCAGAAACACGTCACTGATGGCGTCTTTCATATATTTTTCACCCGTAGTTCCTCAGGGACAGAAAACGCTCCAAATATCAATACTGTTTATGTGTCACGTTTGGCTTCAGCCGGTTTCTCAGCGTGACACTGTTGCTTCTGCAGGTTCATTTGTGGATTCGAGAAATGAGATGAAATTAGAGCTGTTTATTTTTCAGAGTGTGAGGATTCATGACGTGCATCTAGAACATGAAGGATGGAAATGTTCTCTAGCTCAGTATGTGAATGCAAACACTTATTTCACACTGAACCGTGTTTCAAATCGTTCAGTATGCAGTAGTGTACATTAGTGTAAACCATCTTCTGTAGTCAGATTTCTCTTTCACATCAACTGCTTTCACTGAGGAAAGGAGGAATTTCATATGGGTCAAGGAGAGTAAATGATGGCGGATGATGATTTTGGGGTGAACTATCGTACATATGATGCTGTCATAAATCATCAGTGTACATCACAGGAAGAGTCATTTCTGGAAAGCTTGTTGTAACGTTGTCACGTTCTGAAAGAGAGCGACGTGAGCAAACACAATATCATTATAATACACAGATCAAATACAAGCCAGTCTTCCTGTGTAGAGTGGAGTGATCAGTAATAATGCTGACGGTGTTATTTGAGACTGAGTCACTCGTGAACACTCGTGAACACGTCACGGACCCCGGCCTCAGTGATCAAACACCAAACCAGCACGGCTCTAATGAAATTCTGCCTGTTTGAAGAATTATGCCTTTGGTTTTTCAGGAAACACTGAGAAACACTGAATAAATGAATGAGAATTAAAGTAGAATGTGATGCTGAGAGCCGATGCTGCGCTCGTGTGCTGATCGATACAACACTTCCTGTTTGATTAAACACGGTCAGCGATTCGTCACAGTCTGCTGCTCCAGCCAATCACAGGAGGGTTATTATGCTGTTAACACACTCTGATTGGCCGAGGCCTCGGACCTCAGGCGCTGCTAATGAAGGCCTGCTGCCATAACATCCATGTGTGTGTGTGTGTGTGTGTGTGTGTGTGTGTGTGTGTGTGTGTGTGTGTTTTGTGACATATCAGGACACAACTTTGTATAATGTCATGGGTATGTCACAGGTAGTGTGCGAGGGTGACTTATGAGTGACATAACCATGTCCCCATTTTTTCAAAACGCTTATAAACCAGACAGTAGAGTTTTTTGTGAGTGAGTAAAAGTGCACAAAGTTTCCTGAGGGGTAGGGTTAGGTGTAGGGTGGTGTGTAGGGCGATAGTGTGTGTGGTGTACAGTATAAAAACCATTACGCCTATGGGATGTCCCCACAATTCACAAAAAACAAACGTGTGTGTGTGTGTGTTTTTTTGTTTTTGTTTTTTTGTGTGTGTGCGTGTGTGTGTGAGAGAGAGATTGTAAGTGTGTGTGTGTGTGTGTGTGTGTGTGTGTAAAAGAGAGTGTGTGTGTGTGTGTGTGTGTGTGTGTGTGTGTGTGTGTGTGTGTGTGAAAGAGAGTGTGTGTGTGTGTGTGTGTGTGTGTGTGTGTGTGTGTGTGTGTGTGTGTGTGTGTGTGTGTGTGTGTGTGTGGTGTGTGTGTGTGTGTGTGTGTGAGTGTGGTGTGTGTGTGTGTGTGTGTGTAGGTGGTGTGTGTGTGTGTGTGTGTGTGTGTGTGTGTGTGTGTGTGTGTGTGCGTGTGTGTGTGTGTGTGTGTGTGTGTGGTGTGTGTGTGTGTGAAAGTAGAGTGTGTGTGTGTGTGTGTGTGTGTGTGTGTGTGTGTGTGTGTGTGTGTGTGTGTGTGTGTTGAGTGTGTGGTGTGTGTGTGTGTGTGTGTGTGTGTGTGTGTGTGTGTGTGTGTGTGTGTGTGTGTTGTGTGTGTGTGTGAAAGTGTGTGAAAGTCTGTGTGTGTGGTGTGTGTGTGTGTGTGTGTGTGTGTGTGTGTGTGTCTGTGAGAGAGAGTATGTGTGTGTGTGTGTGTTTGTGTGTGTGTGAGTGTGTCTGTGGTCTCTAGCTCTTGTGTGTGTGTGGTGAACAAATGTTAATGAAATCATGTGAAATCCACTCAGGGAGGAAGTGTCTCTTCCTGAATGACTCACGTTCATAATTCCAGATCTCGTGCCGTCAGAGTTCCAGCTGAACATCACACGTGAAGATCTTTGTGTTTGCTCAAGGCTGATGGTTTAAGCGTGAGATGATCTCACAGTGTTTCTCAGATGGCTTGTGATATGAAGATAAACGCTGTGAGAGGATCTAGATCACAGACCTCTTCAGTCCAAACTAGGGCTGCTCGATTATGGCAAAAATCATAATCACAATTATTTTAGCCAATATTGTAATCACGATTATTTAACACAATTATGAGGGGGCCATTTGACCAAAACTTTATATGAGTGATTTATTTAAAGAAAGATATGCATATCAAGCAAAAATCATAATCACAATTGGTTGCTATGACATCTACATTGTAAAAAAAAAAGTTAAAGTGAAAGAAAAAAAAAAGTGACGTGACATACAGCCAAGTATGGTGACCCATACTCAGAATTCATGCTCTGTATTTAACCCATCCAAAGTGCACACACACAGCAGTGAACACACACACACCGTGAACACACACCCGGAGCAGTGAACACACACACACCACACACACAGCAGTGAACAGTGACACACCGGTGTGTATCATTTATGCTGCGGTGCTCGGTGTGGCGCCCATGTGGCGCCCACGTGCTCAAGGACACCTCAGTCGTGGTATTACCGGCCCGAGACTCAAACCCACAACCTTAGGATTAGGAGTCAAACTCTCCAACCATTAGATCACGACTTCCCCAGACTAGAGACTAGCGTAGAGACTAGCGGAATTTCAATCCAACAAACAAAAAGTCCTCAAAATTATTGAAAATAATTAAACTGTCAGAAATAAAAAAGAAAAGGACAAATACAATAGAATAAAAGATACAAATGAAACAAACTGTGCTTTAATTTTTTATGCAAGTCTCAAGCAGTTTACAGCCTATTACAGAAATGAATAATCAAATGTAAAATAAAACAGCATAGACTTCACTGTAAGAATTAAACTTTTTTGTTTCTTAAAGCTACAAAAATCCTTCACTCAAGAGCAGTGTGTGATTTTGAATTTGTCTTTTGTTGTTTGATTAATAAGCACAGAGTCGCAGCAGGAAAACTTTACATGTGTGTGTTCTGTTCCGTCTCTGAGCACATATCTCTGAGGAGCAGCGCAAGTTCTCTTTCATGCTTTTAAAAACATGAATAAAATACTTCGATAAATCAAGCACGTCCCATTTTGCAAATGTCATGTTACATGGTTTTACTGATTTGCACAGGAAATTGGGCTTTTATGGAGGAACGAAAGTGCAGCGCTGTGAAAGGGGACGGAATGGGGCACAATAATCATTTTATCTCGATTAATGTATTTTCATAATCTTTGGAGGCCAAAATCAAAATCGAAACCGTTTTTTCGATTAATTGCACAGCCCTAGTCCAAACACATTAGATCTGCTTCTGATACAAAAACATACAGATTCATAAGACAAAAAATGCAAATAGTGCTACTCAGGTAAATAAATCTTTGCACAGATTCAGTCTGAGGAGTCAAAGCTTTGTTCTGCTCTTAATGTCCTGAATGTCTTTCTGTTCATTGCTGATCAGTGATCAGATTGAGTTTGATGTCCGTTAACGCTGGATCATCTTCATACAGACCTGAGGGACACCTGCGTATTTAATGCACCATTAATTCTCTTTGAGATTTACTCTGAAGTAATTGACTCTGATTTAAACATTGATCTCTGGTTTATTACGTGCTCCAGCAGGTTTATCCTGTAGTGGTACGCTGAGGGGAGTTTCTCTGACCATGTCTCGTGTTGACCAGCGTTTCAGAAATGATTCTTCAGGTGTTTGTTTCCTTGAAGCTGCAGTGCTGAACTATCACTCACAGCTTGAATCAAACTCACTTGTGTTTTGTGTTAGAGGCAGAGACAGTCCAAATGAAGATGTCTGACTGTGTGTTCTGGTTAGGGTTTGCTTGAGCTCACTAAATGTAGCAATTCATTTGAATGTAATGCATGAGAATGTGTTGAGATGTGTGTGTGTGTGTGTGTGTGTGTGTGTGTG
The DNA here is from genome assembly GCF_018340385.1 of Cyprinus carpio. Classification (NCBI taxonomy): domain Eukaryota; kingdom Metazoa; phylum Chordata; class Actinopteri; order Cypriniformes; family Cyprinidae; genus Cyprinus; species Cyprinus carpio. The sequence continues at coordinate 24,991,817 of NC_056611.1, forward strand.
TGTGTGTGAGAGAGAGAGTGTGAGTGTGTGTGTGTGTGTGTGTGTGTGTGAGAGAGAGTGTGAGTGTGTGTGTGTGTGTGTTAGTTTGTGATTTTGTGTGTGTGTGTGTGAGAGAGAGAGAGAGAGTGAGAGAGTGTGTGTGTGTGTGTGTGTGTGTGTGAGAGAGAGAGAGAGAGAGAGAGAGAGAGAGAGAGAGAGAGAGTGAGTGTGTGTGTTTGTGTGTGTGTGTGTGAGAGAGAGAGAGTGAATGAGAGTGAGTGTGTGTGTGTGTGTGTGTGTGTGTGTGCGTGTGTGTGTGTGTGAGTGTGTGTGTGTGTGTGTGTGTGTGTGTGTGTGTGTTGTGTGTGTGTGTGTGTGTTAGTCATCAGGTTTACGGTGTATCGAGTGTTGTTTTAAAGGTCAGAGATGATGCTGGAAGGTAATTGAAATTCCGAAGCTCATGATTCCTGTGAAAGTTTTCCCGTCTCCTCCTGACTTCATTCTCTGTGAACTTTAATCTCTCACACTTAAAGCGGCTGTATCTCGAACACTTCCATGTTTGTGAATTGGGAATCATGGGAGTAAGTCGGTGGGAGTGAGCCATTGTTTCCATGATCCGCCTTTTTCCTTTGAAATGGAAAATGAACATCAGTCTTTGACTGGATAATCCTCTTTCAATAAAACACAGCTTTTAGCAAATCAGCCATCTATTCTCAAAGACTTCACAAGGACAAACCAAACAGCTGACCGCATGGAGACGGAGTTCAGCAGACATCATGAGCTTTACTGCGCAGCACCTGCTCACATTTACATAATGCCTGTAAACACAGACGCTCGGACCGAACCCATGAACACACGTGTGTGAGCGATGAGCCGCTCCTGCGACAGCGCAAAGAAATGACGGTGTTTATGTCCATTTACAGCCGGAGCGAGCGGAGCCTCCGTGTCTGTCCCCGGCCCGTGAACCGACTCATTAAACTCATGTCAGGACAATGAAACACAGCGTTTATTAATGAGGGGCTGTTCGGACGAAGAGAAGAGTTTTAGCTGCTTTTGTCTGGAGAACAGACTCTTATCATGTGATTTATGACCACCGAGAGATTCCCAAAGTGCTGATTCACCTTTAGATGAATCCATCCTGATAAATCTTTATTCATTTTTCACCAGACCGCAGCCGCGACAATAAGGACAGAAACAGATCGGTGATGCGGCGCGTCCGTGGTTTATTCTAAGGATAATGAAAAATGAATTGGTATTCTACATGTAAGTCTGTACGGTCTATTAAACAAGATTCTTATCATCCATCCCCTAAGCTTCCGCGCTCCTTCCTGAGGTCTAACCGCTACGAACTTGAACCAGCAGGCTGTGTGGGCCCTCAGGGACCCAGTGGAGGGCCGGGTTTGGAGGTTAAAGGTCGCTCATATAACCGTCTCCAGCAAACTCTTTCCATTTCTTTGCCGTCTGACGCCTCACTCATGACATATCGTGAACTGTGTGGTACATCAGAATTGCTTCAATCACACACAAGATGCTTTTTGTTCAGACGCCGGCTGTGACTCAGAAATTGGACGCTTGCTTTTGTCACACGCTTTCAAATTGTCCAGATTCTCAGGAACTCAGAAAAGCAGGAATCCAGAGACCCGAGCAAAATCAATACGTGAATGAGCCGGCGAGACGTGAGGACTGAAGAACAACACACTCCTTTCCTCCAGCACAGGTGTGTGTGAATCACTCGGATGATGAGGAAGAAACCATGACTTACAAACAGCATGTTTGATTGTGTGTGTGTGTGTGTGTGTGTGTGTGTGTGTGTGTGTGTTTCCCTCTTTCACATCATAATGCAGAGAGAACAACAGACAGACAAACAGATCAGGTACAAGAGTCCAGCTTTAAAATATTGAAGAGCTTCTTCTAGTTTGCTGCTGCTTCTGATTCTCACTGGGTTCTTCTAAATGCAGCTTTCATGTGTTTGTGGACGTAATGAATCATTTGTGCTAGAATAGATTTCTAAAGTAACTCGTCTTTGAAAATAATGTCCGTGTGCTCGGTTCTGATCACATGAGAGTTATTCATCAGCTTTGATTTGATCTGATTTTGCACAGTTCTCCGGTTCCTCGGGCTCCTGCTTCACAACCACCTGCTCTCTGGAGTTCAGATGCTGAATCTAATTACAAAACCAGAAGACAAGATTCAGTTCCTGCAGCATGAGAGATGAGAGCCGCTCCACATTATCTGTTCAGTGTGAGAAATGAACAACAGATCCAGTGTCTTTGTTCATCCTGTATGCAGACGAGGCCCTTGAGGGAATCTCAGAAGTCCTGTCAAAGCTTCATGAGTACCAGATGTCTGAATTCAGCCGCAGAGAAACAGCTTCATCAGCGGAGAACATGAGCGAGTCTGAGAGAAGAGCGTGTTTACGTCCCACCAGAACATGTTTCTCATCTCCTTTGAGCTTCATGAACCTGAGGACACAGAGAAGAAGAGTCCTGTCCAGACACCAGACAGAGATGTCAACAAAAGTTATCTATCTATCTATCTATCTATCTATCTATCTATCTATCTATCTGTCTATCTATCTATCTATCTATCTATCTATCTATCTATCTATCTATCTGTCTATCTATCTATCTATCGTTCTATCATTCTATCGTTCTCTGTATTGTTCTATCTTCACTTTATCAAGCCAGTGGACCCTTTTCATAAGACTGTGATGAAGCGTTTTTAGGTTTTATATAAATTTAATTTTAGAATGTTTTTTTTTTTGTTTTTTTTTTTTTTTTTTTTTGATTTTTTAACTTTTATAACACTATTCTTTGTATTATATCACCTTTGCATCAAATTACAATAAAACTAGTTAAGGCTAATGTCTGTGGAGGGATGGTATATTTGACGTCGTTCTCTCTTCTGACTGCCGTTATCAGTCTCTCCATTTATTTCCTTTTATTGGAAGTCATAAAAAAACACTATCCTGAAGTGTTTCTTCTGCTGTTTGAGCAAATGGGAATGCAAGAAATATATTTGCGGTACTCTCCCATTCACTGCTCCTTAAGTTAACCCAACTATGATGACAACTGGGCTTTCAAAGGTGTCCTCTGTTCTGAATGGAGCTCAACCCTGTTTGTATCTCTGATTATTTTGTTAGTTATTTAATTAGTTAAGGGTTTGAATGAAACATTGTAGCTGGAATCTGGAAGAAATGTGAATTATTTTAGTCTGTGCGAGTTCACAATCATTTCAACACGAATCTGTTAGCTGAGTGTGTGTGTGTGTGTGTGTGTGTGTGTTTCTGCTGTGATTGATGTGCTTATAAGCGTATTTTAACTCCGTCAGGATTGTTCAGGCAGTTGTGGGAATACGCAGCAGTAATAAATTCATCATGACTCCACAGTCTATCAGGGCACATTTCATTAATGCTGTTTGAAGGATTCAGAGTCACACGACACACGAGAAACTGCAGCATCTGCATTATAATCACACGCTTCTCTCACTGAAGACGTACATCACTGAAGCTGTATGGAAACACTGAGAGACCAAGGTGTTTTTCTGACCATCACTTCATCACAGCTCATGCTATTTCTGCACTTTTGTGTTGGTTTTCTCTAAAGCAGCGATTGACCGCTGGCAGATGGAGCTCTGGAATTATCTGTGTTTCTGTTTGGTTCGGCTGGTAACTTTAATGACATACAGCTTTAGATGGATTCATTGAGCACTGCATGATTTCACACGACGAGAAGATACGGTGACATTCACAGAGACACAAGTGTTTATCGAACAGCAGATCCAGCGTTCATAGTAGTGACTACGGCTGGCTTTTGACACAAATTTCACAATTCGATTCAGACTCAGAAGCTTTCGATTTAATATTGATTATTCTGGATATATATCAGATACAGTACATGCCAAATTTTCTCAAGGAAAAAAATCTCTCAACAAATGCTGTAAAATATACATGAGAATACATTATGATATTGGAGGTTAAAATTAACTGATTTGTTCACAAGCGCTTAAATTACACTTAATAATTTTTTCTTATAATAAAGTTACAATTACATAACTTATATTTATACTCTATTTCATTTTTTTAATATAAACATTCAAATAGTGGCTGTCGTAAAAACATGATGGATTTATTCAAACACAAATTAAACACTGAAGAACAGTAAAAAATTATAATGTTATATGGTGCATATATTTAGCAAAATGCTCCTCTCTAGAGTTCTTTTCTCTTGCTGACTAATGAGTTTATGGTCACTGTATTTTTCTGAGGTGAATGTGACGTTACGTGACATTGTTTACAAGCTGTTATACTGACGTCTCTGAGCGGCTGAAACACTGAGTGATTACATGAGACAGGAGCTGTACTCTTTCTTTTAACACACCTTCAGATGGTCATTCATGTTTATTCTGTGCTGAAACTGTTATTGAAGCGGAGTGTCAAAGCAGCATTTATTGTTTGAATACTGAAGTAAAATGGTAAGATTTTTAAATCTGAGACTTTGTTTCATATCAAAAGTTACAAAGCTTATTGCGATTAATGTTCCGTTCATTAACTAAAAACAGTCTAGGCTAATCAGTTCTTGGGATTTAAGAATCAACATCGTTTGGTAAAACTGAGAATCGATTAAAATTGAGAAATCAATATTTTTACCAAGTCTTAGTAGCGACTGTCATCCGTGTGTTTGGTGTTCATCCACTACATGACAAGTTTATTATTGTTTTAATGGTTATTATTTTTGGGCAGTTCCAGTGTTGTTTCATCGTGCAGGACAGTGTAGCGTGATAGTAAATCGTTCGCGCTATCGTTCATCAGCTGATAATAGTTCTTCTGTGTCCGTATGTTTATAGCTGATCATTCGTGGTGTGAAAGGCGTTTAAATCAGTGGGAGATAAAGCCTCATTAGTTGTGTTTGGTGTTTGTATGTAAATCTGTCTTATTCTCAGCAGGATCGATCGCTCAGTATTGATCCACGATGTCCAGTAAACGGCCTGTAACGGAACCAGCTGACCTCTGACCTGTGGAGATCAGTCATGTTGTTTTGAGGAGGACGGTGGCGTCTCGGAGCATCTGCACACTTCTGTGTTGGCGTGTTGTTGAGTGTTTTGAGCTGGTTGATGAGGAGGGACGCAGCTGTAAGTGTGTGATGTGTTTATGAGCAGCGTCTGGACTCGCTGATGACCGATCGCTGCAGGACTGAGAGCTGAGCCGGTCAGCGCAGGACCAGACGGACACAGAGGCGTGATTGTGCATCTGGTGTGATGCGACTCCAGCGATCGATCAGGATCTCCTCGTGTGTGTGTGTGTGTGTGTGTAAAGGAGCCCGCGGGGAGTGTCAGGTTCCTCTGTGAAATTTCAATTAGAAATAACTTTATTGCTTATTGCTCCCTAAAGACAACGATCTTATCTGTGTCATCAATAACAGCAGGTCTGTCTGTCAAACCGCCGAGAGCTGGGGTGCTGAGATGAAACACACACACACACACACACACACATTCACACACACACACATTCACACAATAGACACACACACACACTACACACTCAATAAACACACTGAATATACACAAACATACACACACACACACACACACACACACACACACACATATATAAGCACACACACACACTCAATAAACACAGTCACTAACACGCACACTGATTCGTGTTCATTTCTCGGCTGATAATTGTCTCTCTACACGTGTTTGAATCTCTGGTGATGATGATCTCTGGTGATGATTGTTTCCTGATCTCTCAGTGTTTATTTCAGCTGGTCAGCTTTTATTGCCTAGTGTGTTCAGTGACACGAGGAATTAGTCTTGGTGACAGAAGCTTCCAGTGCACAGAAATACAAGAAAATAATAATAATATTCTAAAATAAAACATTCAGTATAAAATGAAGTATATAGAATATTTTTTTAAAATACCCAAGGCACAGACAAAGATAACCGTAGGCTGTATAGAGATAATATCTACAGATATGTGCAGGGATGTACATGAACTCTAAAGAAACAGTGATTATACACTATAGTTCAAAAGTGTGGAGTCAGTAAGATTTTTTTCTCTTCTGCTCACCAGGGCTGCATTTATTTGATAAAAAATACAGTAAAAACTGACATTTTTACAAAGTAAATAAAAGGTTTTCTATGTGAATCTCTGTTAAACTGTAATTTATTTCTGTGATGTGCAGCTGTATTTTCAGCATCATTACTCCAGTCTTCAGTGTCACATGATCTTCAGAAATCATTCTAATATGATGATTTGCTGCTCAAGAAACATTCTATTTTTCAGGATTCACAGATGATTTCAGTGCAGTTTTACAGATAAATACTGCGGTGCTAATGACTCCAGCTCGTCACTGAACACATTGAGCAGATTCTCTGTTAATGATCTGCTCACATGCGAGGGTCACATCAGTCTCCTCAGTTCACTCGGCTGACGGATCGCTAGCGGTTGGAGCACAGACATCACTGTGTCTGGTTTGTGTGTTAGCTGTCATACTTTAGCAGTTTTTGCTGTACTATTTAAAGGGTCAAGCATGCTGATAGAAGCTCTGTGTAAGTTAAGTATCAGAATAATGAAACTCTTTCATCTCATGGTTTGTCCTTGAAAAGATCCGCTGTAGACAATCACGACTATTGATTCCTTCATTGATGGGACTGTGTGTGTGTGTGTGTGTGTGTGTGTGTGTGTGTGTGTGTGTGTGTGTGTGTGTGTGTGTGTGTGTGTGTGTGTGTGTGTGTGTGTGTGTGTGTGTGTGTGTGTGTGTGTACATACCTACTTAACCAGACAAATTTGTACCCAGAAATGAGCTAAACCTGAACAAATCCTCCATTTGGGGATGTCCTTATTTGTAAAAACAGTATAACAACAAAGTAAATAAACTGTTTCAAATAAAGTTTGATGAGTTAGTGTGTGGGTTAGGTTTACAGTATTACTTTATAACTAGCTGTATGAAAAAAACAAAAAAAAGTCCCCATTTAGATAGCTGAGTAAAAGCATGTGTGTTTGTGTGTTTGTGTGTGTGTGTGTGTGTGTGTGTGTGTGTGTGTGTGTGTGTGTGTGTGTGTGTGTGTGTGTGTGTGTGTGTGTACAGGTTTTTATATCCTGGTGGGGACTTAAACCTGAATGCACACAGACTCATGGGGACCTAAATTAAAGGACCCCGTGGGGAAACAAGCTTGCACATCATACAGAATGAAGTTTTTTTGAGAATGGAAAAATGCAGAAAGTTTCCTGTAAGGGGTAGGTTTAGGTATTATTTATTATTTATTTACCTTTATTTAACCAGGAAGTCTCATTGAGATTAAAATCTCTTTTACAAGAGAGACCTGGCCAAGGTAGCAGCCATACAGTAAGACACGTTATAAAATACAACAAATACACATTAAAACAATATTTAAACATAATATCCTCTCAACAAAAACAATCACAAGCCTCAATTACCAATCTCTTTATGATGCCTTTAAATTCACCAATAGACACAAATTTATCAAGTTTTAAATCTTTTTGCAAATTATTCCGTGCCCAGGGTGCATAATCAGTTCTGTACAAATTCGAGGTACGTTAAAAAGCAAACACTTGGAAGAGCGTAGCTGGTAACTGCTGGAACTAAGACAAATGAGGGTACAGAGATAAGATGGAAGTTTACCTAACATTGCTTTATAGATAAAAATGTAACAGTGCTGTTTTCTACGTATAGTTAGTGATGTCCAACCCACAATCTCATATAAGGTGCAATGATGAGTACTGGATTTTGTATTTGTAATAAAACGTAATGAAGCATGGTACACTGAATCAAGGCTCTTTAAGATGAAGGAGGCTGCATGCATGTACACTATATCACCGTAATCAAGCACAGTTAGGAAGGTAGCTTCTACAAGTTTCTTTTTGGCATTAAAAGTAAAATTATAATTGTTTCTAAAATAAAAGCCAAGCTTCACTTTGAGCTTCCTGATTAAATTAGCAATATGTACATTGAATAAAAGCTTATCATCAATCCAAATGCCTAAATAGTTATAAGAGGATACCCTTTCAATAATTTTACCATCAAATGTAAAAATACTAAGGTTATCAAGTACTTCACTGAGCCTTTGAGAAAACTATAAACTTTGTTTTCTTAGAATTTAAAACTAATTTTAAGCTCCTTCCAGTGACTGAAAAGCAGTCTGAAGCTCTTTCACTGCCTGTGTTGTAGATGGAGCAAGTGCATAAATAATAGTATCGTCAGCATAAAAATGTTTTTTTGCTTGAATATCCTTACCTAAATCACTTATATAAACAGAAAACAAGATAGCTCCCAAAATGGAACCCTGGGGATCCCCTTTAGATATATCAAGAAAATCTGATTTGAGATCCTCCACATGAACACACTGAGTCCGCTTTACCAAGTCATTTCTAAACCAATTCAACGTCCCAACGTATCAAAGTAGGTGGGCTTTACTGTTCACAGAAGCAGAGCATGAATTTCAGCATGAATCATTAATTTAATGTTGAAAGAGAGTGAGGTAAGATGGAAGCTGCAAATCATTTAATATTAGTCAACTTTTTTATGATAGAAATGTTAAATGACCGGCAGATATATTCAGTGATGAAAACTACTCCACTTTTTTCCTCAAATGTGGCTATTTTGAGAGTCAAGTCACCTTTATTTATATAGTGCTTTAAACAAAACAACTAAAAAGCAACTGAACAACATTAATTAGGAAAACAATGTGTCAAAAATGCAAAATGACAGTTAAAGGCAGTTCATCATTGAATTCAGTGATGTCATCATGCAGCTCAGTTCAGTTTAAATAGTATCTGTGCAATAATTTGCAATCAAGTCAACGATATTGCTGTAAATGAAGTGTCCCCAACTAAGCAAGCCAGAGGTGACAGCGGCAAGGAACCAAAACTCCATCGGTGACAGAATGGAGAAAAAACCTTGGGAGAAGCCAGGCTCAGTTGGGGGAAAGTTCTCCTCTGACAAGACGAAACCAGCAGTTCAATTCCAGGCTGCAGCAAAGTCAGATTGTGCAGAAGAATCATCTGTTTCCTGTGGTCTTGTCCCGGTGGTCCTCTGAGACAAGGTCTTTACAGGGGATCTGAGGGAGAGTGAGAGAAAGATTAAAGGTGCATGTGTAAATTAAGTTACCTTTGCATCTCTACAAACAATGAAGCTGTGAGTTTTACTTCAAAATCAGTGATTTTACTCCCTCATTGCTGAGAAATATACTGTAGCGATTAAGGATTCAGTATCGCTATTTTATTAATAAAGGTCAGTGTTGACAGCAAGTTACTGAATGTTTCTGTGTATAATGTAAATATATAAAATATTATGGCATTATACTACAGCATGTTATTATATAAAGCTAAATTGCTAAGCTGATGATTTGTCCTCTAAACTCTCACACAAACCTTTTAGCATTTGTACATTTTCATTATTTATTATGCTTCTGAATCTGTTTCCTCATTGAGACTGTGTGCTGAAAAAGAATTCAGCTTATGTCATAATGAGGACATTTAGTTACACAATGAGGGTAAAACCTGAAACACACACACACACACAAACACACACACACACACACACACACACACACACACACAAGGCTGTAACCATGTCTTGAACATTGAGGGAGACCAACTTCATATTTGTGTTTGAGGTTATACCCTCATTGTGTAACTAAATGTCCTCATTATGACATTTAAGCTGAATTATTTTTCAGCACACAGTCTCAATGAGGAAACAGTTTCAGAAGCATAATAAATAATGAAAATGTACAAATGCTAAAAGGTTTGTGTGAGAGTTTAGAGGAAACATCATCAGCTCAACAATTTAGCTTTATATAATAACATGCTGTAGTATAATGCAGAACATTCAGTGTAGAAATGCTGAAAGGGCTGTAAGTAGAGAAAAAAAATTATTGGTTCAGTGTTAAAGCAATAGAAGACGGGTCGAGCAGCGAAAAATTATTGGTTCAGTGTTAAAGCAATAGAAGACGGGTCGAGCAGCGAGACAGCAGTGAGACAGGTCGAGCAGTGAGACAGCAAGCAGTGAGACAGGTCGAGCAGTGAGACAGGTTGTGCAGTGCAGTGAGACAGGCAGGTTGAGCAGTGAGACAGCAGTGAGCAGGTCGAGCAGGTCGAGAGACGGGTTGAGCAGTGAGACAGCAGTGAGACAGGTCGAGCAGTGAGACAGGTTGAGCAGTGAGACAGCAGTGAGACAGGTCGAGCAGTGAGACAGGTTGTGCAGTGAGACAGGTCGAGCAGTGAGGCAGGTTGAGCAGTGAGACAGCAGTGAGACAGGTCGAGTAGTGAGACA